>NW_026922713.1:0-19888 GCF_032062105.1 Saccostrea cuccullata
GTTTGGTTGAATTTCAACCTGCAATACCTGGCATCCTTGAACTCTTAATTTAACAGGAAATGGAATTTTGGCCAAAAGAAGTTCCTCAACTTCACTTGTCTCCATTAGATCAATATCTTCAATTTCTTCAGCGAAAGCTTCCTTCATCATTGAGAATTCAACTTGAAAGTCTCTGAAGAAATTCTTGCCATTTTCCTTTATGGCAATATCGAAGGACATTTCAGATACACTCAATGCTTCCACCTTTCCGTTTATCTCTACGTCTAGTGGCTGTATTTGCTGAAATTAAAAAATAAGAAAGTTTGTACTGTATGACATGAAATTATTATGTTGGAATTATTTAGAAATTCTTGTATCATGTTTACCATATTAACAGTATCTTTCAAACCTCTAATTGAATAAAAAATAATCTGGGACAAAATGTTTTATTTTTCCAAAGACGACTTTCACATTTACAAAAGTTATTCCTCTTTGCAGGGTTAATCTGGGGTCAACCTGCGCAATGCACTGTTTTCCCTCTATAACCTTACCAATTTTATTGGTACATATCTTAGACATAAAATATGTATGATTGAATATGTTCATAATGTTTTTCATGTAGATCCATACTCTGGGAACAAAGGTACAAATCAAAATTATTCGATAACATTTGAAAATTAAAAATATAAACAGGTATTTTTGATAAAGTTCGAAAATTTATTACAAATATTAAAAGTATCCCAAATGAAAAAGAAATCTAACAAAATACTTTCAAAATATCTTCAAAACACTACCAAATCATACTTTTATATTTTCTTAGTATGTTTTGAAAGTGTTGCATTTAACGAAACATCAATGCAAGACTTTACAGGATGGAGTGGCATGGTATTTTGTTAATGTTTCATTGCAATGTTGGTGTTTTATTAATGTTTCATTACACTCTGCAGAATGAAATTGCATTTTGAAAGTGTTTCATTATACTTGTCTGCATCAAATTAATATTTTGTTAGCATTTCATTTGATTAACAGACATGTTAAGGGTTGACTTATCTAAGAGCAGTAAAATCTTCCAAGAACAACTTATCTATTTATATCCTGTGTTACTAGTTTTGCGCCAATTTTCAAACCACCAGCACTAGGTCAGAGAGAAACATAGAGATTGATGAAGGGACATGTAAAGTGTAAGTATATATATTGATCCCTGATTGGAAAAAGCAAAATCAGGATGAATCTGGATATAACAGAGGTATTTATTTATTGCATGACATAAAGTTCTTTTAAACTGGACTACAGTTAAACCTTCAATCTGTGAATGTGGATGTGTATATGGCCTGTTTTTATTGGGTTTTTGTTCATTT
Source organism: Saccostrea cuccullata (assembly GCF_032062105.1). Lineage (NCBI taxonomy): Eukaryota > Metazoa > Mollusca > Bivalvia > Ostreida > Ostreidae > Saccostrea > Saccostrea cuccullata. The sequence continues at coordinate 1,338 of NW_026922713.1, forward strand.
TAAGATTGACCTTTAATCCATATACTACCCAGCTTAGATCAGTTTTAAGCACTGGGTTAAATGAATTATAATTATACTTGAAAATTCTGTGAAAATGTATGTGAATGGAGAAATGGTCAATGGATTGAGAATTATATCTCTTTTACCAAAGGATTTCACTGCAGAGAATGATTGCTATAAGAGAGTGATCATGAATCGAACTTGGTGTTTTTAAATGTTGGAATGGTGTGCTATTGTCTATTGAACAATAATGTCAAACCTGGAATTCAAAATACTGTGAAACAAGATGTTTATAATATGTTTCAATATGAGACTGTGTTTAGATGTTTTCAAAGACTTGCGAATTTGCTAATTATAATTTTAAAAATTCAAATTTAGTGGTTTATTGATGATTTGTTACGTATGCTTTGTTAGTATTTTGTTAGAGTGTTTTGTTAGCCTCATTTGCATGTGATTTTCTATACTAATGGAATACTATCAAAACACAGTGTTTTGTTAGTAGTTTGTTAGAGTGTTTCGTAAGTATTTTGTTAAAGCGTTTTGTTAGTAGTTTGTTAGAGTGTTTTCAAAGTAACTTGTTATAGTGTTTTGTTAGCTCATTTGCATGTGATTTGCTATACTATCAAAACACTTTCAAAACATATGTTTTGTAAGTAGTTTGTTATAGTATTTTGTTTCCCCCTTTTTTTCATTTGGGATTACAAAGGACAAAGTTATGGCGACAACAGGAAATAACTCTTAGGAATGTGAAATTCATCTATTGCAAGAGTTCAGTTAAAAGTTTTAATTTCTTGTATTTGGCCATCTGCATTCTATTCATTAGACAAGCTATATAGCAAGTTCACTCTTGCTATTATAGGTGTCTGGACACAAATTTGAAGTTATATTAATGCAACATGTTGATCTAATTTTTTTGCCTATAAAAATTATTCTTATTATTATTATGAATTAATCAACATTTTTGAGCCCTCTTAAAATTGATAGTAAAATTGAAATCAAGTTCTCGTTTTTGTCAATGATGCAGGATAACCTCCTCAGTCTTGAAATTTCGTTAAAATAAAAGTCTTAGCTTTTATATTTCATTACAACATTTCTCAATGTCATCAGTTATCTGCAACATTCACTAAAACATAAATCTTATTTCTTGTATATATTTTGTTTGACTTTTCCTAATGTAAGCAAAAAGAATTGATTTTTTTCTTGAGAAGTGTTGCATGTTACCCGTCATTAAAGAGTTGCCTTACCTCTATTGAAGTGTTGCGCGTTGAGTTTAAACTCTTGCGACCTTGCCACTCATTAAGCAGGCAGTGGGAAATCCTCAAAAATTCCCCAATTCTGCGTTCCTCCACAGCAATCTCCCGCCACAAGGTTACATCAATGGTTTCGCCGTCATCTTGAAGTGTGATGGTGCGGATGGTTGTATCATTACCATTTACTTTCACAGTTTTGGTGGCTTCATTCTAAATTTTGGACAAAAATATAAGTCAGATTAGTAATAAAAGAAATGGCTATGTACTAGTATTATTAAAACACAATGTTCTGGGTTCAATTACTGCATACTTAAAGAAAATTCCTCTTCTCAAAATTACATTTTGCGACTTGGTAATTTGATATATTTTGTTATTTCAGCAATAAACAAAACATGTTTTAGGAAACAAGTTATATTCAGATGCTTTTCATATTTTACCTTTGTCACTTGTCCTTTTACTGTTAATATGCTCCTGAGTGGCATTTCTTTTGCATCTACAACTTTCTTGTCTGGGGATGCGGGCAAGATTAGCTGTATTGCCGTTTGTGTAATTCCTTCCGGGATTTCCAATCTTGGCCTGCCCATTATGGAGGTCCTGTGAGACATGGCAATTTTATTATTCTTCACCACGAATTGACGAACATGAAGAGTCTTTCCTTCTACAATTTTGCAATGCTTCGTTCTGTCAATGAGTGTTGCAAGCATTGCTCCTGTTTCATCTGCGATACTAAAATTAAGAATTTCACCAGGTTGTCCATTCAAATCTGTAAAGCTGGCTGAATGCCCTACTTTAACAACTTGTACAGTAATGCTTGCTGAATATGGAGTGGGTTGGTTACAGGCTCCCCTCAGTTCAGAAAGAGATTTGTGCGCCATCCTACAATGAAATAATATCATATATGTCTGTTTAAATTTAAACATAAAACTTAACATATTTAAAATGTAAGTCCTGTATAATCCCTATTAACCGTCCCTGCCCCTACAAGTGCTCCCTAGTTTTTTTTTCAATTGTCAATTAAAGGGCACTCTGTACCGTAATTACAGTCATCTAGAATTGATTCAAAAGTTTGCCAAAATTTGAAAAGAATATTAATGAAAATGAAACTTGTCTGTTATCCAATTTCTTGGTGGAAAATGAATCCTTTAGCATTATATGGGTAGATTATCTCCACTTAAAGTAAAGAGTAAGACATTATTTTAGTGGTTCTTTGAATGAATTTTTTCCTTTCAAAAATTTTTTGAAGTTAAAATATGACAAATTTTATATAGAGAACACAAAATTACCACCCCCTTTTTGCAATTTTCTAAGCGTCAGGGGCAATTAAAAGGGATTATACAAAAGCAATTTTTCCAAATAAACAATTCAGTTCACCAAAGAATTCAGAAGATTTAAAGGGAAACTTTCTTTTAAAATATTATTCTCTTGCAAGACAGTTGGAACAGATAAATGTATGCTAATGTAATTGAGTGTGTTCGTTTGTTGGTGAGTGAGCTAGTGCTGTACAAAATAGGTTTTTTTGAAGGGGAGGGGTTGATTTGAACAGCCATTAAGTGGTGGAAATAAGTAAATTAAACTTGTATTATCTTTGTGCAGAAATTATACATCTTGAACTTCGAAGGGCAAATAAGCTACAACTGGTTTATGATCAGAATAATACGACTCTAGAGTTGCACATGAAATATCAGAATGAGACATTAAATTGGTATAAATATGATCCAAACAGGAATCATAATCTGTTGTCACTGATGTAACAATCTGTCGGATATTATGACTATCTACAAAGCGAGATACACTTGTCTGTGTAAAATAATCAACATTTGCATCTCCCATGATTACAAAAGGTTTACTTGCATCAAGTTTGTCAATCAAATGTTGGAGATAGTGACAAAGAAAGAGCTGGCTGGCTTTTTTAGGTGAGCAGTAAAAAAACACTATTTGCAAAGGCACATCCCTATGCATAACCCGACAGAGCACTGTTTCAATTTCCAAGATATAAAGTCTTTTAATATCTAACAAATTCATTTTGGAATAAACCACAATTCCTCTATATGACCTGCCAGATTTGTGTTGCTCATCATCGAACCTATGCACATTGTATCCGGGAACCATGTAAGTTTCCTTGTCATCAGATGGCATTAGTCTACTTTCCCCAACAGCAATAATGTCAGCTGATAGTAAATTTCTCTCTGACTTCATATCATTTATGTGCAAATGAAGTGATCTGCAATTGTGAAAAACTACCTTAAGATCATCTACGAGATCCTCCAACAATGGCACGCATGAATGAAGGGTTGACGTGGTTCGTAAACGATCCATTTCAAGAATTACATCTTTAGATACACAGACCTTCTTTTCATTTAGCTCCAAGATAAACAAATTTTCCAAAGTCCTCACACGACTGAGTCCAACATAATGCATATGTTCTTGTTTTCTCTTACCAAAATGAAGGACTGCTTCATTCATTGTTGAACCTTGGGATTTATGGATTGTTTTTGCACAAGCTAGTCGCAATGGGAACTGTCTTCGAATTACCTGAGATGCACGAAACTGATTCACTGTGAAGTTTCTTGTAATTTCTAAAATAGGAGTCCATGATTTGTTCATCTCTGGTACAAATAAGTGGGCATACTTTGAACGAGCATTTACACCAATGTTTTCATTCTCAAATGCAACCCAAATTATGCTGCAACGCTTTGAATTTTTTACACGAAAATCTAACCTCTTTACCACACATGTGGTTCCATTTGTAAGACCATCTTGGACATCTATGTTGATACAAATTTCTGCTGGTAAATCCTCAACAATATGTAAATATTTACACAAACCCATAGTCTTAGAGGGGTCATCTGAAACTTTTGACAAGACTTTTTGCTTTACATCTGCACTCACATCTCCAGCAACAGAATCTAAAGCAGGAATTACACATTTCTTGTGGTCTTCTGCATTAAGGTATGCATGCATATTGTGATTATCTACTTGTGCATTAATAGTATACAAATGGGGTACTGAAGAGCTAAAATCGGAAGCTACCACCCTCTGTTTTAACAGAGCAACATCAGACTTTGTTTGCAAACCTTCACGTAATCTGTTCAATAGTTCAGCAAAATCGCGATCATCTCGCTGTCTCATGATGTCCGTCAATTCATAAAATCTGAAATAGTCTTGCCATAAATTTACTGCCAAAGGACCATATCCCTCTTCTAAATTCTGAAATATCCAACTGTCAAACACTGGTTTTAACTGGAATAAGTCTCCAATTGCAATAATACTTACACCACCAAATGGCTGTTCAGTAGCAAATATTTCCTGAAGTCTAAGATTTATATAATTGAACATTTTCCTGCCAACCATAGATATTTCATCAATAAAAATAATTCGTAGACTGCGAAATTTAACTCTGAATGCATCCAATTGTTGTACATCTAGTGGTTTGTATTTTAAACACTGATTAGCAGGAATACAAAACAGTGAATGTATTGTTTGACCTCCTATGTTGTGGGCAGCTTTTCCAGTTGGAGCACATAAAAGTGTTTTGATTTCATCTGCATCTTCATTTATCTTTTTTCTGAAAAACCTTGACAAAGCTTGGTAAAGTGCAGTTGTAACAATACTTTTACCTACACCTGCACCTCCTGTAAGAAAGCAATACATTGGTCCATCGTTTACTTTCATTTTATGTAGTACATGATAGAAGAAAACCTTTTGCTTTTCATTAAGTTGCCTGAGTAAGCCCATATAATCACTATGACTGACAGTATCTACAGTGATGTCACATGAGCTTATTTGCTTTCTTGTTATCCCCAAGTCCAGACCTATGTCATATTGATGACCTGCATCTTTGGGATTAAAACAACCAAAAAAATGTTTTCTTCCTCTCGTTTTTCATGCAAGTCAATTTCTTCATTATGTTGCACTTCTGCAGCAACCACATGATCGTCTTCCATTCGATTATCAAAGTTTTTCTCTACGAAATCAGTGATACCATTGTCCACCTGATATTTCATCTTGTTAGCATCAACTATATTGATTTTGTTAGAATAATGTTCTTCAAATGTTCCATATCCTGCAAGCAAATCTGTAGCTTCATTTCTCCATGGCAAAAATAGCATAAGCTGTTCTCTAAAAAAATTGTCTGGATCTTGCTCTTTGTTGTACCTAATATACCGAATGATTTTTTGTGTCTTACGTTTTCTAAGAACTGTTCCATCATTCATGGGAAACTCTTCAATGTGCAACAAATTCATGAGATCATCAGAATCTGCTATTTCCACCAGATCCTCATCTTGTTCAGTTTGTTCATCTTCTGGTAATACATCACACTGCTTTTGCTTTTGTTCTTTATTTTTCTGTGAAATTACATCAAAATGTGATATAAAATCAGCTAAACAGTAATTTTTCAGTACATTTGGTCTCCTTTGATAACGCTTCAAGGCATTGTCAGACTGAATATCAGTTGAATTCTCTGGCATTTCAGCCAGGATATCAAGGGGTTTTAGAAGAAAAGTCCTGTGCTCAATGGGGGCAGTATTTATGAAGGCAAAACCCCTTGTACTGGCTCGCAAAGGTAACTGCAATATTAAATATGTAGCTTCTTGTGCAGATATTTCAACATGTGTTAGAAATTTATTTCCTATATGTCTAACTTGTTCCTTTAAACTCTTGTTTCCTTGCTGAGCCTCTCTGCAAGCTTCATGCATTAAATTTGACATTCCACGTTGAGATTTTGAAATGTACGAAACGATGTAGGCAGCACATGCATATGCATCAAGAATGTATTGAACATCAATGTTTGCTTGCCAACATTTCAACATCATTTCATTATATGAATTCACTCTGATTTCAGATAAATTTCTTTTCAAAAATATCTTTGGTGCTTTCAAATTTGACAGCAGAGCTATTATGTACAGTTCCTCAGACATTTCAAGATTTTTAAGGAAATCAACAAAAGCAATTTCAACTCCACTTTTCATTTCATTTAAGATAGAGGAAATTTTTTCAAAATCTTTTGAGATATTGGGATATTTCTCTTTTTCGATTTCGCTTAAAGGATTTAATACTTGTGTTTTTGACATAGGAGGTAAGGGAAAATTGAAACGACAAATATTTTTGCCCTTTTTCTTACAAGTTCGAGCATGTCTGTGTGTTTGATAATTTATCAGCTCTGGTATTTCATCATTTTTTTGGCATGTGGCATGAAGATCTACAAAACTTGCTATGTCATCATTGACAGATTTTCCGAAAACGGGTGCATTCTCAACCCAGACAAGCATATGAATGTGTGGGGATCCCCTTTGTTGGAATTCAACCCTATAAAAGTAATCAACAACCTTGCCTAAAGGATTTGCAGATGATTTCAAAACATCACTGATAAAAATTTGTACTCTGTGATTAAAATATCTAGTACAGGTCACAGGATCAGCCTGTATGAGTTCACACTTTTCTAACCATGTTAAACCATGAATTTCCTCATCAGTGTAATCAGTGTTTTTGACCAGTTTTCCTAAAGCTCTTAAAAGATCAATCCATCTACTTTCTGCAGCTGACAGGGAACAAAACCAAGTTGGTATCCCAAGCTGTCTTATCATTGCAAACAGATCTTTTTTAGCACTTTCCCAATATGCTGGTGATCCCCGTAATTTCCTAAGTACACGGTATCCTTCATTAAGTTTAACAATATTATCAAAAGATGTTGGATCAAGGACTTGGCTAACTGTCACCTTCTTCCCATCCATTTGACATTTTCTCATGGACAAACTCACTCTGTCTTGAATTTGCTTAATTTGCAATTTCTTCAGTTTAAAGAAAATATTTGGTATTGAGCATGCTACACGCCTATCAGCACTTCTCATTTCCCATTTACAAATAGTGCTTTAATATACTGGTGTTTCTCTTTCCTTATTTTCAGGGCGTTTTTGTCCACAGTATATTGTAGGGAAAGATAAATATTCAGCATTCTTATCTTGATATAAGCCAAGAGGTACTTGTCCCTCTCCAGGAGCAAATGCTATAGATTTGCATAGGGATCTAACATCAACAGGATGAAACAATGTATCTGTGCTTCCAGTCAACCTGTTTTCAAAAGCTGGATCCTCAGTCCAATCATCAGAATCATCATTATCTTTGGCAGAATTGTCAGAACTTATTGCAATGGATGAACTACATGCATTTTCAGTAACATTCATATTTTCGTTATTAAATCCAAGCCAATCATCCTGTTCAGATTCAATATTCCAGTTCTTATTGATTTTTATCCCTTCATTTTGAAATAGTATGCTATTCTTTAAGAGCCAATTCAATGCTTTCAAACATTTATTTGGTCTAACTGCCTTGTGTATTACACTGTGCTTAAAATCAAGCTTTCTTTTAAGTTTCACCTGAATTGTTTCTGAATCTGACAATGTTCTTGGCAGTGATGTAACAGTTGAATTAACATCTGAAGGCACATTAACCACATTTCCTCTCAAACTTTTCTGTCCACCTCTAGGTTTTTCAACTATTTGCATAAATGGTATTCTTGGACTAATAAGTCTCTCTTCTAGCTCACTTATATCTAATTCAGGAGGTTTTTTTGGAAAACTCATTCCATTGGCTACTGCACAAGCTGGAACTTTTCCTGCTTTCATGTTATTGAAACATGTTATACATACCCATTCTATATCAAGTACACTTTTCAACCCAAGTAAGCACCTTTGCACTAAGTTTGATTGAAGAGATTGATACAATTTTTCTGCCTTAACAACACTTTCTTTAAACCATGTCTGTGTGCAACAACTGCATATGTACCAAGGTCCCTCACAAGTTTTTCTTTGAAAACCTTGCAGTATTTTCAAATTCTGTGTTTCTTTTGCAGTATAGTTGTGTGATAAGAGAAAATCACTTTTCTTTTTGTAAGAACAATTATTGTCTAAAGGTGAACTCAATGAAGTAGAATTCATGTTGGTCTCATTATCTGCCAAATTATTTCTAAAAGTTCTATAACAAGTACTTTTAAATGTCCTAAATAAATCTTTTTCTGCATTTGGACCAAAAGAAAAACTTGAATCAATGTCTAAATCAAAAGTATTTCTCTTGCGTTTCTTGGTAATTCCTATTTGAAGTCCAAAGACTTCATACTGTACTTCATGTAAACCACTACTAGGACTTAATGATATGCACAAATTTCTAAGAAATGAACATAGACCTTGAAATGATGAAAAAACAGATAAAATAGCTTTCCCATCTGGATGACATAGACCATCTGAGCCTCTACTGTGAGAGTCAAAAACAAAGTATGTGTCCTTGTTATACTTAATTGCAACAGCAGATGAATGAAAAATCAATACAGCAATCTTTTTTTGTCTATGCTCTGCTGCAAAAATTGAATTCAAGCTAGTCGGACTTTGAATTTAAAAATAAAAACAGTTAAATACAAATATACAACGATAATAATGTTTATAAAAATATTGACATTTAAATCTTATTGTAAAAATCTGTTTCTTGCAGGTATTGTAAAATTGCCTGTGCAAAAACTATTGGTTTTTACACCATTAAAAAGTTTATATTCCCTAAAAGTATATGAAAAGGTAGAGCACACCTTTACTGTGAACCTATTGGACAAAAAATTGACACTTTCTATATTTGCCAAAGAGAATTTACATAAAGTTTCACTAAGTACTTAAGATCTGTGTAGGGAATTTTAAAAGGTACGATTTCATATTGAAGAGCAGATTTTGCAAGTCAGAAAAATTCAAAAGTCCATGTCCAGATTGTAATTTCCCACTGTCATATATTTTTTATATAAATGTACATTTTGAGGATGAAATACACAGCCATGGGCAGGATTGTCAGTATTCGCTTTTAACCAGAGGTTTGTTTAAGATAAAATTTAAATCATCCTTAACAATATTTTCAATATTTTTCACTGATGCATACATCAGAAAGGTGACACAATTTGTCATACATTGTCTTCCTCTTGAATGACTTGAGAAAACTTCATTTCCTTGACATAAATCTGCTTCAACTCAAAAAATATAGATACAGCATGTTCTTTTTTAATAAAAGCATCTCGAATATACGTTTTCCTACTAAGAGTATCCATTTCAAGAGCCATTTTTTCAGAATTATGTAACATTTGGCATGTTTAGGCAAATCAAAATATGTCACCCAATTCTTAAATAGTTCAATCTCGACTAAGTAAATTTAATCTTTTTTTTTTTTTAAAACATCTATGTCTTAACCTAACTTCTCTTCCAATACATGTAAACAAGTAAATATGTTATCTCTAAATTGCAGGTACTTTCAAGACAAAAAATAAGATGTACTGTTATTGTTGGATATCATTAAAGACCAATGAACAATTAACTGATGAATACTAACTATTAAAATGAATCTGTCAATTATATTTCATAAGTGTTGACATGGTCTACATCTTGTACACATAGAATGTAAGTATGATTAAAAAAACTTAATAGTTTCTCAAGTCTGCAAAGCAAATGATAATTGAGTTTTAGGATACTTTGATGACCATCTGTTCTATTACAAAGCAATGTATACGAGTTTAAAAGTGCTAATATATGCCCTACATCTAATGTAAAATAAATGAAAGTAAGTGAGACAACCCTACATGACTCTATATTATTATTAATGTCCCAAGTCTGCAGTGCAAATTCCTAAGTATTCAAAATACTTTGATCACCATCTGTTCTCTTACAATGTTAAATGGTGTTAATATATGCCCAAACATCTAATATACAATAAATGCAAGTAATTGAGAAAACCCTACATGACTCTATATTAATGTTGTCCCAGGTCTGTTGAGCAAATTACTAAGTATTCAGGATACTTTGATGACCATCTTGTTCTATTACAAAGCAAAGAGGTGTTAATCTATTCTAACATGTGACTGTTGCTGGTTTGGGGATAATATCCAATATCAAAGATTGCATTAATTATTATCAATTACCTAAACTCCAGGTTAATGGTATATCTATCTTATTGACTCTTTGTAGAAAATTTCATATACTCATGCTAATTACACTCTATCATTTATGACTATAAAAAGTGCTAAATACAGAATCTAATTACATTTCAACTTGGAAGACATCATGACTCATTAATGATTATCACAGAATTTGCCAGTTTTGTAACAGTAACAAATTTGAACTTAAAAATTTAAATTATATGACATTAAAAGGATATATATCTTGGGTAAAACAGGAAATCATAATTTGTCAAATTTTTCTATAGATGATACATTATTCTCAGATATTTTATGCAAAATTCTCAGTCATCCTGCAATTTTTATATTTTACACTTTTAAAACCTGTCAATATTTCACAAAAAGGACATTTCAATATGATCTATCATCATTTATGTGCCCTTGTATAGATATATTCTTAAATTTAAAAATTTACATATATGTCCACTCACCCAGGTGTAAGAAACTATATTAAACTGCATATAACTGAACAAATATCTGTGTCACTATAATAAATAATTTACTGACTTACTTAATTTACACACTGTAACACTAATTACAAGCAAGACATTGAATGCAATTAAATGCAACCAAGTAACAAAGGTAATTTTCAATGAATTAATGCATTTTCACTTAATAGAGCCCCACTCCATTTAAAAGTGTGTTTATTCTGTTGACGAGAATATTAATTAATTATCGACACATATAACACCTTGTTTTCAGAATATTGTCAATATCTGAGATGCAGTTTTATGCAAATATTCTCCTGTGTTATTTCAATCTTTCATATACTCCCACTAAAATGTATATCAACACTTCTTGTGAAAACAAAATTTCTTCATTCTTTATATTCAATGTTGATAAAATTGAAATTGAATACACATCTAACTGCAATAATTAATTTTTTTTTTTTTGCCAAAAGAATTACTAACTTATAAAATAATCTAACACATTATACGAGAATTAACAGTGTCAATATCTGAGATGTAAACATCAACTTCTCTCAACTTAACACATAACTTCTCTTACAAATGTCATGATATATATATGCTCATATAAAACTCACAATTTCAACATTTCTTTATATACTGATGGCACTACTATAATTGTGACTACAGAAACTTCTGTTTGTATTCAATATTGATCAAGAATGAAATTGAAAATTAATTATTCAATAATTCATATATATATATATATATATATATATATATATATATATATATATATATATATATATATATATATAAATATATAATATTGCATGAAATTCATGTGCATTATGATGATCTTGATTTATTCTCTATTTCAGTCACATATCTATGTATGAATAGCTCAATCTAATTTTTCTGCTCTCACAAAATTCTCAAAAAGCCACAATATATCCTTGATATTCTCAATATTTTCTCATATTTGTCAGGCTGCGATGTTACAACGTCAAGTTACACCACAGGCTAATCATCATAAATCACCTAATTTCGTTATTGTATTGTATGTTTACTGTGAATCAATAATTAAAAAAAATCGTTAAAAAAAAACAACAAATCTATAACTGCATGGATATCATATTCCTTGAAAGTAGTTTTTGCTAAGGAGAGTTAACCCGCCTTACGTTCCTTTTCATAGATAATAACTAAGAAGAAAATCTCAAGCAAACAAAATTAAATCTACCTTTCAGTTGAACTTTGTTGAATATCTCCGCCTTCTTGCACAGCTCAGAATACACTTTGTTTACACTTCGCTAATTCCGTCCGCCCAGTCTCTCATCTACGAATTGAAATGCTTCACCACGATGTAAACACATCCCTCTCTGATTATTTGAGATGAGATTCATCCGCCGGAAAATTCTTCATAAAAAAGTGGAAGGAAACTGTGCGTGTCATGGATATTTTACTCTTATTAAATTCGAACATCGATGTTATCATAAATTCAATACAGTTACCATAGATTATTTTAATTAAAATTAAGCGTATACGTTGGAACTATTTCTTCTCCGATTACCTTTGCTTAAAAACCCCGGATGAATATTATCGGTACTCCTCTGACTTTATCTGTGTTGAAATTATAACCATATTATGAGAACCAGTTTATATGTAAAATTAGAGAAGGGGAATTCCGTTGTATTTTTATAATCAAAAGAGTTGCGAGTTATGGAACTTGTTTAGTGGCGCTGGAACCGCGACGGAAGTGGATTTACGCTGCCAGAAAGCGCTTTGCGCTGCGCTTAGCGCTTAAAAATGAAGTTATTGTGAAGCCTAAAAAATTAGGGATATGTGTTAGAAAACATGAACACTGTAAAGCGCTAAAAATGTCAGAGGACGGATACAGCTCAACCATCTTTCAGGCGCCTGGATACATTAATTAGTAGCCATCTCAAGCGGCGATGTCATTGTTGTTGACAAAACTGACACGGGTCAGTTCACAGGAGTCGGCAGTTTTATCAATAAACTAAAAATAAAGTCAAAATCAGTAAAATCTTAGCCATGAGCTTCGCTCACTAACTTCGTGAGCGAAGCTCATGGCTAAGCTTTTACTGATTTTGACTTTATTTTTAGTTTATTGATAAAACTGCCGACTCCTGTGGTCAGTTATCCATCCACACAGTAGCTGTTAATTGGTCGTCTTATCATTTACTCATTAGTCACATATTTTACAATGGTTACGTTTAAAAAAAAAAAAAAAGGCAGTATTTATAAATCAGACCCGCAACTGCGTTTCAGTATAGTTTCAGATATATACCGTGTTACGTAATCTCCTTAGAATTTTTGCATCACTGATTCAGGTCGCCGGGGAATCCCTTTCTATTTCACAATCGTACCACAACAGATCTTTTTGGTGAGCAGACCTTTAACCAGTTCGACTGAAGTAAAGAAGCTGTCGAAGAAAACGTGATGGTTTTTGCCCTGTAGTTCCTCTGTAAGTTTAAAGACTAGTCTGGCCAACAGGAACACCCTTGTATTGGTCCCTTCCGAGATACAGGTCAAGCTGATGGCAAAATCCAGACAAACTGTCACACCGGAGCCAGACTTTTAACCCCCATTTAGTAGGTTTGGAGGGTATACACTGTTCGGCCTATAAATGAAAATAGCAATTAAAAAGTTTTGAGAAGATTGCATTTTGCTATTGAAAAACTGTTTTCCTTTAATTTATTCTGATCTGAGGTAAGCTCGTAATTACGATATTTGTTGACTTAAAAACATTCGATAAGTCTTTATAAGTTTATTTATCGATTGTTTTGACAATTAAAGTTGAACTCAATCGAAATTCATCTCTATTAAATTCCTTTGCGGTATAAAGTATTAAGAACTAGTGCTAATTGTAACGGGGACCGTTACAGATGTTCCCCAAACGCTCCCCAACTCCCTTTTGGTGCCATATTCCCTGTAAGCTTCATTAAATAAGACAAACTCTATGCATCTGAGATTTTAACAACATTTACAAAGAAGTGTACAAAAATCATTTAAACTTTAGCATTTCACGCGTGCACATGTGAATGCATTTGCGTCATGACCTTATCATCTTGTCTGCACAATCTATATTTTAATACACTGAGTATTAAAGTATTTAATCCAAAATTATTAATAAAATACGCTCATTCAAGTGTATGTTTGATTTTACTCATTTCACGTGAACGCACGTGCATACATGAGCATGGTGACCATACCTTCTTGTAGAAGTCCATTACATCTATCTATGTTCTAAATTCCACCCCGTTTGGGTGAAAACTAAGAGATTTAAAGCTGTTTAAAGTTTCAGCCAATCAGATTGCAGCACTTGTACACACACGTGTATGTATGTGCATGGTGAGCATACCAACTTGTAGAAGTCCATTATATCTATCTATGTTCCAAATCCCATTCTGTTTGGTTGAAAAGCAAGGGAGATATAGCTGTTTAAAGTTTCAGCCAATCAGATTGTAGCGCACGTGCATGAACGTGTTTTTATGACAATTGCTATATATTATGTTGTAGGATATCCTAATACATGGCTATGTTCAAAATTTCAAAGGATTTCGTCAAAAAACAAGAAAGATATTGAGACTTTAGTTGCAGCCAATCAGAGCGAAGTGCACGTGCATGCGCGTGAGATCTTGCTATTTTCACCATGTCGTCATGTCTATACTACTAATATATCCTCACATTATGAGTTTCAAAGCATTTCATCAAAAAATAGAACAGTTATGGCTATATCTATTATATTGGTCATTTCACGTGTTGCACGTGCACGCTCTTGCAAGCACGTGCGCGCAAAATGACCTTGATTCCGCAAATCTACATAACATGTCTACTAACCCTAAAAAGGTTTTACCTACATCGGACGAATAGTTTACAAGATCATTCCCGGACAAAAAAGTTCCAGGAAGAAGAAGAAAAATAATAATAATAATAACTAGTGCTAATTGTAACGGGAACCGTTACAGATGTTCCCCAAACGCTCCCCAACTCCCTTTTGGTGCCACATTCCCTGTAAGCCTTATTAAATAAGACAGCATCTGTACATTTTTGACTTTAACAACGTTTTCCCAACAGGATACCAATTATATTCAAATTTTAACATTGACGCGTGCCCATGTGAATGCTCGTGCATTATGATCATATAATCTTGCCTACACTTTCTATATATTTAAATATACTTTTTATGAAAGCATTTAGTCCAAAAGTATTAAAAATCACTCATTCAAGTGTATTTTTAATTTCATTAGTTCCAAATGCACGCACGTGCGTGCACGTGCATGATGATCATACCTTCTTGTTAGAGGCCCTTATATCTATCTATGTTCTAAATCCCATCTTGTTTCGTTGAAAACCAAAGGAATTATAGCCATTTCAAGTTTCAGCCAATCAGATTGCAGCACACGTGCATCCACGTGATTTCAAGAATTTTTTTCTAAATCATATTGTAGAATATCCTAATGCATGACTATGTTTTAAATTTCAAAGCATTTCATCAAAAATCAAAGGAGATATAGCCATTTAAAGTTTCAGCCAATCAGATTGCAGCACATGTGCATGCGCGTGATTTCTTGAAATTTTTTGTATATCAAATTGCAGGATGTCCTAATGCATGACTATTTTTTAAATTTCAAAGCATTTCGTCAAAAAACAAAGGAGATATAGCCATTTAAAGTTTCAGCCAATCAGATTGCAGCGCACGTGCATGCGCGTGATTTCATGAAATTTTTCCATATTATATTGTAGGATATCCTAATTCATGACAATGTTAAAAATTTTAAAGCATTTCGTCGGAAAACAAAAGAGATATTGAGATTTTTGTTTCAGCCAATCAGATTGCAGCGCACGTGCATGCGCGTGAGTTCGTGCTAATTTGACAGTGTCATATTATTAAGACTATTAATATATCCTTATGTAATGAGTTTCAAAGCATTTCATCAAAAAATGTAAAAGTTATAGCTATATTAAGTATATCAGTCAATTCACTCATTTCACGCGCACGCACGTGCAGGCGTATGCGCGCAAAATGACCTTCGTTCCGCACACCTACACTACACACCTATTAACCCTAAAAAGGTTTTAGGTCAGTTGGGTGAACAGTTTCTGAGAACACTCGCGGACAAAAAAGTACCGGAGAACAAATAAGAAAAAAAATAATAATAATAATAACTAGTGCTAATTGTAACGGGGACCGTTACAGATGTTCCCCAAACACTCCCCAAAACGCTTTTTGTGCCTAATTCCTTTAAGACATATATGATCCTTTAAGACAATATGATCAGTATCGAAGTATTTCATCAAAGAATTATAAAGGCTACAATGCTATCAATCATATGTCATTTAATGCATTGTACGCGCACGCAAGTGTATGCACATGCAAGATGATCATGGCATGTTGTCTTTACCATTAACATTTCTTTGTGTCGTGAGAATCAATAAGACAAATCATAAAAAATATAAATGTGACCGTTTTTCATATATATTGGTCATTTTCATATTGTGCACGTGCATGCATGCATGTCTTTACATTCAATTTTGATAGTAGCATACTGTAGTAATCCATCATACCTATTCATATTCTAAATTTCATCCCGTTTTGTTGAGAACTAAAAAAGTTATAGGCATTTAAAGTTTCGGCCAATCAGATTGCAGCACACGTTCTTGCGCATGCTTTAATGATAATTCTGATATATCATGCTGTATATCTTCATAATGTTTGACTATGTGCAAAATTTCAAAGGATTTTATCAAAAAACAAGAAAGATATTGAGACTTTAGTTTCAGCCAATCAGAGCGAAGCGCACGTGCATGCACGTGACATCTTGCTATTTTGGTCATGTCATCTTGTCTTTGCTACTTATATATTTCTACATTATAAATTTCAAAAGATTTCATCAAAAAATAGAAAAATTACGACTATATCCATTATATTGGTCATTTCACGTGTTGCACGTGCGCGCTCTTGCAAGCACGTGCGCGCAAAATGGCAGGTTTACAAGGTCATCTTATCTACATTTTTAATATGTCTTTATATTCTAAATATCAAAGCATTACATCGAAAAATGTAAAAGTTGCGGCAATTTCAAGTATATTGGTCATTTCACGTGTTGCACGTGCGCGCTCTTGCAAGCACGTGCGCGCAAAATGACCTTCGTTCCGCAAATCTACATAACATGCCTACTTACCCTAAAAAGGTTTTCCCTTAATCGGATGTGTACTTTACAAGATCATTCGCGGACAAAATTTTCCCGAGAAGAAAAATAATAATAATAATAAGAAACAGAGTAAAAACAATATGTTCCCCAACTTCGTTTGGGGAACATAATAATAAGAAACAGAGTAAAAACAATATGTTCCCCAACTTCGTTTGGGGAACATAATAACGGATTGTATGGAGGCCTCAAAGAGAAATAATTTAAATATTTTTAAAAAATTCGTTATTGGAATTATAAGGATTAAACGCTTTTTTGAAATATTCATCGATGTGTAAAGTCTTGACATTCTACTCACAAACTTAACATAAAAGTGCTTCGCACTTTTATTTAGTTTGTGAGTATCAGTAAAATGTCAAGACTTTACACATCGATAAATTTTTCAAAAAGAGCGTTTAATCCTATAGTAAAAAGGGTCAATGTAAAGAGTTATACTTGTCATTTTAATTCAAGAAAGAAATTGAAACAATCGTGCGCTCACATTTTATTTTCCAAGAAACGTGCAAAATCACGGGTACCTGTCCCTATAGTAAACGGCACCTTGTTTAGGGTGTTGCTAAAATGCGGAACGGAAAGCGGAACGGAAAGGGGAACGGAACGGAAAACGGAAAATAAATGTCAAGCAAAGAAGCTTGATTCGATATTAATCAGACATAAAAAGCGTTATTCATTATATAAAAGTCATATTTAATGAAAAATTAACGTAAAATATGATATATTCGTTAGTCATGCACCCCTCATAATATGTACATGCGATGGTCAATAAAAAACATACTGTGATATATAAGTACTAACTAGTATCTTTCTGTCAAACGTTTCGTTCAAATCATTTTTAAGAATGTTCATTGATAAACAAAAAATCTTGTTTTGAAATAAGCGGAAGGAAAAAAAACTACTAGTGTGTATACATACGTGTATCGGTATAGACAAAAATTTGAACTAGGTTTGACATATGCATTATGCATGCATTGGCGAATCCAGGAATCTTGAAAAGGGACGGGGCAGTTAGAGTCGGAGTAGGTGCCTTCAGTCACGTACATATATTGGTCACAGAGAGTACGGGGGTGGTCTTCCTCCCCTCTAAATCCATGAGTGGCATATGATATGCATATTGAGAAATTCAAATATGAATAGCTGCAACATAAGAAAAACATTTATAGCAAAGGAATTTAATAGTATGTTTAACCTTTTTCTTATAAAGCAACTTTTCAGACCTGAGCAGAAAAACAAAAGTTTTACGGTCGGGGTCATACCCCCCCTCTTCCCAAAAAAGAAATCACACTTTAACTTCATTGAATGTCAGGACGATATATTAGTTTAACTACAATTCAGATTTATAACTCCATCTATACAGGATTTTAATGGATAGGAAGCGACTCTATTTTGTATAAAATCTTAACAACCAGTTTTACAATCGAAGTGTTTATCCGGGGTGCTCTAATAGTAATCTTATTATAGAAAATTCTTTTTTTTTTTTACATTTTATTTTCCTTATCAATTACAATGATTCATTAAGATAACATGTTTTTCACACATAACCCTTATACTATAGAAATGATCATTGAGACCTCCAACACTTTCCATCTGTTAGATGTAGTTACATGTAGTAAGTGTAAAAAAAATAGTACAAAAAGAAATTGGAGCTAACTACTACTAGTACTACAAGAGACTTGAAATGGTTAAA
>NW_026922714.1:0-20207 GCF_032062105.1 Saccostrea cuccullata
TTTATGATAAGTTTTATACATTGGTTTTTGGTGAATATTCATCAAATTCAGTGCTGACAACTAGCGTGCATGGAAGCGCTGGAATAACCTTAACATTGCCACATACCTTAATCAGTACAACTGATACAAATCAACAGATGGTAAAAGAATCCCCACTATCCTGGACATCTCCAAAAGGAGCAGAACAGTATCCACCATCCGGGACATCTACATGGAGAGCAGAAACATCACAAAATAGTTAACCTTTCAAAATATACACTTCATATTTTTTCTATTAAACATCATTTATAACAATCATGCAGTATGCTTCCACCTGTAATTTTTTGGAGATCTGCTTTTGCTCTACTCCAATTTTGTATTGCTTTATGGACTTTTGATCTTGAATACTGTTCGTTATTTCCATGTGTTTCATATATGTATGCATTTGAAGAATTTTGCTCTGTTTTCACAATCATTGAAAAACAAAACAATATTCAACATAGTTTTTTTCCTTTCATTTAGAATTAACAAACAATTTCAGTCATTCTGACACCTTTACCGAAAAACATATCAAGAGGACAACCCAACACAAATGGAGGGAGACAAACACATCAGTCTACTCGAAGAAATCAACACTTTTTTACCAAGTGATATCCAAGCAAAATCAAGAACCATCAAATATTAATAACGAAGAAGATCATTGGATGTTGACTAGCTTACTTCTTATCATTTTTTTATCAGTAGTTTTCATTGGTGGAACCTCAATTTACCTACGTTCATCCATTCAGTATACATCTTTTTTTATTTCAACAAAATTGAAACTATGTATTTTTATGATATTCAGTCAATATTACCTGAAGTTCTTTTCGTCCCAATCTCTTTTCTACCTAAAATTCTCTTTCAGATGCCCAGATAAAGTACTCAATTGTTTTCATTCACGACGTCCAAGTTTAGGTAATGAAGACTTTGTTTACTTTTATATATACATGTATATGTGACATCAAAAATAGAGAGATACACTATCATACGTAATAAAAATGTAAGGATAACGTAAAATGACAGAAATACAACTAAATATTACTTCTACATTAAACTGCATGCTCAAGTGTACCATAAATTAAAACTTCAATTCTTCTTCCTAAAATCATTTTGTTGCAATTTCTATTCATAAAAAGATCCGACAAGCGTCGAAATCCAACATACTAACCAAGATATTCAGGACACAGACACTGTTGATTCAGAAAGATTGGGAGACTATGACGAAATTCGTCAATCGCAGTTTAATCAATGCAGTAGCGCAAGCATTACGTCAAGCCCTTCTGTGAAAATACGAAACACGAATGGCGCTCCAAGTAATGAACATCTGCCTACACACAGCCTGTATGAAAAGATTTCTTTTCACATTGATTATCATGTTTTACAATTCAAAGGGAAACAAACCTTTGCCAGCCCTGATTATCTTTCCGAAGGAAGTAAATCGTCCAGCAACAAAGATGATGAGTATGTATTTCTGAGGTCGAGCAGATCTTTAGATTTCCCAGCAACGACTGAAGACTTCGTACGCCATAATGAATCTAATCTTTTGGATAAAAATAGAAAAGAAGTGGAGAAAACAGTAGAGAACACAGATAACCTGCTCAGATCTCTTTCGGAAGGACAAATAGCAAATTTGAAAAATCTGCCAAAATAAAGCGAAAACAACCTTTCTTTGACTGAAGAAGATTTTCTATTTGATGAATCTCTTGTAGAGGCAGATAGACCCTATAGTGTTGTACATATCAGAAAGTCGAGACAGGAGAATCTATGAGAAAAATTTCACAGAGAAGAGAGCAATGTGAGAATTTAAAATGAATAACCATATCAAGGCGGTGAATAAATGAGATTGAATAACCCATAGTTGACCAGGAAACAAAATCATTTCAAAAAATATATTTTAGAGCAATTCAGGAATTCCTTTTCTAGTTTACATATACTTTTGAAAATACCTGTACACATGGTACCTGTGACTATCTGGAATAATATTTTCACTCGAAGATAGTTCATAATGAATTGTGTTAATCAATGTAATAGCACTAACATTAATTTTGTAATATTTTCTCCCGGTAATATTGTATCTTGTCAAAAATAACAGCGTACTTAGTTACTTGGACGCATGGCAGTTTTAACGATTAAAAGTAATGTTTATGAATACTTGATATTTTCTCATGCTAATACTGTATTCTGTAAAAAAAAAATTATGTATATAAATCATAATGTCCCTACACTACATTCCTCAAATTATAGCCCTGACAACTATTTCATGAAAATTCACTCTTCTGACATTAGTCTGATAAGTAAAGACTTATAGATTTATCACAATCATCATTAAATTCATGATTTTTTTTTCGAGCTGAGCAAAGTTAGATTTCATTTTAATTTTCAATAAACACATCTAATACATATATTATGCTCATTGTTTTAAGTCTTTCTTGATTTATTTTTTTTTTAGAAAAAAAATGTTATGTGTGCTTGTGATTTTCATAAAATACAAACATTTATAACTTGTAAAAAATTCTCTTTAATATGAGTGCAGATACGTGAAACGAAAAGTTAAAGTTATAAAACAAGAGAATTTCTGTAATTTTACACAAACGATTGAAGAAACAAGGGTATCAGCAGTCTCGTATTAAGTCATCATTTCGGAAGTTCTATGGTCGATACATTGACCTCGTCAGCAAATACAATTTATCACTGAGGCAAATGATGACTGACGTTTTTTATGCTAATTATTGTTAGTCCATTATTTATACAGTGAATTGACGACGGATTTTTCCGTTATTTCACGATAATGACAATGAGCACACGGCGGCTATGACCGGTCGGCAGGGGATTCTCACTCTTCAAGAACACCTGATTCCACCTCTGATGATTTTTGATGTCTTTGTTTGCTCCGCTCCTGTTTTGTATTGTTTTATGGACTTTTAATTTTGAATACTGTTCGTTATCTCTATCTATTTAATCCAAGCAGAACTTACTTTATGTATCATTACGTAGAATATATATGTATAAAACACAGACCCCAAGAACTTCCAGAAATTGTGTCAGGAGGAGTAAGCATGCCCTGTTGACTGGTCATACCTGCCGTGAGCCCTATTTATTGATCAGGATTACAAAACCTTCACAAGCTAGTCACATTTAGATTAAAAATAAGTGCGTAATAATGCGTCAAATTATACATATTAGAAGTTACATGTAACAAGGTCATTTTAACGACCATAGAATTTACAAAATGCTGACCTAAAACGAGGTTCTTGAGATACCTGTAACATCAACTTATCTGTCCGTTGCCTGCCTATTGATAGTACCCAGGGCATGCTCTTAAACATCAAATAAGTATGGAGACGGAAACATCATATGCAAATGACAGAAAAGTACTGCATAAACAAAGAAAGTTCATGATGGAAAAGCTGAAGTCATCTTGTTTGTCACAAAATTCAGACGTTAATTTGCGATTGTCGTCTGTTGTCGATAAAACATCCAAATATGAAAAAAAATATCTAAGACTGTGCAATGTCTTCAATTTCAAGTTAGAATCGATTTATGAATGAAAGTAACTATTGATAGAATTGATATTCTGAATGTCAAGCATGAGGCCATGTGTTTTCTTCTTCTCAGGGAGAAGCTTTTTAATAAATTCAGATATAGGAATACAAAGAACAGGTCATCTTATATAGGAATACAATTATTGCCCATCAGAATTCCAACTGTTTGTTTGAAGACCTGGTCTCCGAGGAGTACATATAGATGTCGTCAATGGGGACAATTATATGTCAACGGACTTTTCTCCTATGATACATTATTATTGTTATCGTTAAGATTATCTTTTTTTTCATCTACAGATTTTTATTTGCATTATTAAGCAGAAAACATTTTAAAGCCTAAGATCTTAGGCTTAGATACATGTAGTTATAATAACTATTTTTCAAAAGTTTAAATAAAGAGTACGAAAAGAGCGATCACTGATTAATCTCCAAATATATCTACAAATCATATACATATTGTGACAAAATTTAATAAATCATTTTTAAGAAATGCAATTATTTTGTACATCAATAGGATGATTGTACTTTTATTCAATATATGAAATAATTAAATAGAACATAATCTAACCAAAAATAAAACGTATCTCAAGAAAAAAGAAAGAAGTATCCTATTAGCAAAACACTGTATTTGTGTTTCAATTAAAAAAAAGCACATATTTCCAAAAAAAAAAAATAAATAAATCTGTTGGGTTTTAATTAATGCTTAATGTCTTCGTGTAAAATCGATGGTTCTTTACCGGGTTGTGTATAAATAGGACAGCATATATGTATTTCCTTTTAGAAAATCACAAAGAAAACATCCGGGTAAACATTAATCTTCGTTCTCAGAAAAAAAATATGTTTCCCTTTCATTTTTTGCATTCATTTTGTATTCCAATCAATTAAACAAGCTTAGTTTCTAAGAGAAAACGAAAGATTTTTTTTTCTAGAAATCATAAGGAGTATGATTATAATGACTACTTTGATGAACACAATGCCAGCTGCTTAGATAAGCATTCAAAATTAATTTAATCTTATTTTGATACTTTGTATGTTATTCTGTGAATAACAAAAAATAGTAGTATGTGTGTTGGGCCATTAAAAGTAAATATAAAATTCAACAATTTTTCCAAAAAATATTTTAGATATGGAATCTAAAAATACTGTTTTTACAATTCCTACTGTTGAACAGGCTTATTTCGAGGGTTTTGACATTATATAGAGTGCCCTTTTGGAACTTTTGGACAAAATTGTACGGAACAATGCATACCAGGTTTCTACGGTCGACTGTGCGGGAACGCATACAGATGTGAAGCTCATAAATGTAATCGTGTAAATGGATGCCCAAAAGGTATTACAAGCAAAAGTTCATATTTTCATTTTACATTAATGATGAATTCTATTCATTAGTTTTGGGTGAATATTCATAAAATTCAGTGTTGACAACTAGCGTGCCGGGAAGTGCTGGAATAACCTTAACATTGCCACAAACCTTGAAACTTACAACTGAGACATATCAACAGATGGTAAAAGAATTCCCACTTACCAGGAGCACACAAGGAGCAGGAGAATATCCACCATCCGGGACATCTACATGGAGAGCAACAACTTCACAAACAGTTAATCTATCAAAATACATTCTTATTTTTTTCCCTTCTAAACAGCATTTTTAATCTTAACTTAATTCTAATTTTTGCTAATATGTATAAGGATAGCGGAAAAAACGTACAAGGAATTTTTATAGGAGTAAATGGGACAAGAATCTAAAAGATTATTTTTATTTGGCGTAATCAACAGGCAGATTTCCATTGATTTTTTAATGTGCCTTCGATTAGTAAATATTCCGATTAAATCAACCGCATTTAGGGTGGAGTTAAAATACAAAAATAGGAAAAAGTTTACTCCTCCCCGGCTTTAGCAAGAAAAATATGAAAAGGAGGGAGTGTCATATCCTACGTGCCTGTGCTTATTTATAAGAGGTCAATGCAGCTCAAGAATGCATTAATTTATGTTTCATTAGTATTAGTATCTTAGCAGTTTTTAATTTGTGATTAATCTGTATATATATTTTTCAAATGTTCTATTTAAAAATAAGTGTTAAACTTTTAATGTACCGGTCACAGGTATTTTTTTCTGTAATAAATGTTTGACCTATAGTATAATAATATTATACAATGGGTTAAAATTTATTCCGGAAACAAGTGCCTTTGGTACCGGTGCATATGCCATGTTTGAAATATTGACTTCTTATTGATTATTATGAATTTTTAATTTCAATAGGGCAACGAATTTGATCCGGCATTTGATTGGCTACAATTCTGAATCTAAAATTACATGGGAATAATTTCATAGTGTTTTTATGGAAAATAAGACTTTATCAAATTTTATTTAATTTTAATTCAATATTTAAAATTTATCTAATTGAATTTTTAAACTCACTGTTTTTTTTATTTTTCTCTTTGTCCGAGATTAACACATACCGTTTCCTTTAATAATTGAGTTCGATTGTCCATTGGCGAGATGAGTTTTGACGCTGTTTACGGAGATAAACATGATAAAAGAAAACAAACACATGCATGCCATATATGGTTGTGTAGATAAATTATCGTAGAAGACAATGGTACATTTATTTGACCATTTCCAAATAAGAAACGGATTCGGCGGTGCTACAAATATAAGAGACATTATTTCTCTTGTGCTACAAGGGCTTCAGATCTTATATTCTTAAGTTTAATTTCTATACTTTTTTTTTTAAATTTTATCATAAACTACATCTAAACTTCATCTTTATTATCACTAAAGGCAGGGATTTATCAGCCTATTTTGGGAAACGCCATTTTTTGGAAATTGGGAAAAAGTTATCAGCATTTTGATGAAATTGGGAAAAATAGATATTTTGCTTAAACCATGTATTCACTATTCAGGTTCAATATATTTACTGCTTTTATTTGGGCTACCAATTTACAGACAATTAAATATGATCTAATAAAGTTGCTATGAAAAATAGATTCAACTTCATTAATCACCATACAAGATCAAGTATGAAAAATAGACTAATAAAGTTGCTATGTAAATTTAAATTCAATGAGTATTCATTTTATACAACTTAAGGTAGTATATTTGTGCGCCATGAAATTCCAATTTAGGTCATGGGAGATCAGGGACCTTAAGTCCCTGGGGAAATATAATAATTAACCTCCTACAAAATAATTTAAACTAAATGCACATTTTCTAAAATATGCATTGAAGATATATCTTTCTATCTGAAATAATGCCAGAAGTTCTTACCATTCACTCGTAGATCAATTGAGCAAGTCAAAAAGTATATTGCTATGTAAATTTAAATTCAATGTGTTACAACTGTAGCTTTGCTAAATGAGTTTGAGGAAAATTACAGACAATCTGACTAATTTACTTTGTGTTTCTCCAAGGATAATTAAAAAAAAATGTTCTGCGATTGGGAAAAAATACTGCCAAATTGGGAAAAACACCCATTCTCAATATAAGGGCTCAAATGATGTCGCCTCATTTTCATTTAAAAGAAATACCACTGATGTAATTTCTAAATCAACATTACAAATAGTCATATAACAATGAATAAGAATTCATATCATTATCGATCTGAAAGGGTATTTAAGGAGTTACAAATTCAAATATAGTAGCCTATTTGAAATGTACGTTACTGTCGCCGAGGCAAATATTACAATCCCCTCTGTGTAATATATAGTTTTAAAGTAAAAATTTTCTGATAAGTTAAACCTTGTATCATATATATTTCTTTTCATAATAATAAATACATTTTCTTTGTGATAATAAATAATTTTTATTGCGCAATGTCCCTGTCGCTTAATTCTATTTCATACACAATACAAGCAAACACAAAGATTATAAACCTGATAGTTTTGTTCTCCTTTATTAATTGATGGGCTAAATTTGAAATTTCAATAGATTAATTACTCCTACTTAGATAATGTAACATGAAATTGAACAATTGAAGCAACTTTTATAAATATGTTTACGGAATGAAAGACAATTTCAATCGTAGAGATAAGAAAGAAATGTACGTTACCTATATTCTTCCATTAAGAATATATATTAAGAGAAAATATGAGACGCAAGCAACCCCTTGTATCCTGTAAACTGGCAAAGACGTTTTGCTTAACACAATTAAAAATTATTTTTTAATGAAAAGTATCATAAACCGTTACCATGAAATTCGAATTAAGTGAAGAATTTTCATGTAATACTTTCACACACTCGAATGTGTACACAAAGGAAAGTTTCAAAGGTTGGAGGTCGGCTAAATCCCAAAATTAATGAAAAGAAACTTTCTGCTGAGGAAAAAAATATATATTAAGGTCAATTATATGTATATAATTTTGATACCTGGTATATATATTTCTGAATACGAAACCTGTATGTTGCATTTCTTATGATATGTAAGTTCAAATGATAAATATAGCTTTGCTGAAATATGACGTATGGTAACGTACATTTTACGTATTTCTAACTGACATTTTTTTTTAATTTAGTCAATGAATTGCGTTTACACGAGCGAAACAAAATTATCGTTACAATCCATTTGACAACTGGCCACATAAATCCATCTAAATGCACCCCCCAATCCTCGTAAATGTGGTAGACTGTTACCACATGCTAGAAAATTTATTTCAAAGTGTCTTAAATTCATCTTTGGCAACCTTTTTGCAGTTTGTTTACTTTTAATATGCGACTTTTCGTCAATATTAATTTAATTGTTGTTGATAATTATAAACAAGGTATGCATAGGCTTATAATTGATAAAAAAAGGAAACAAAAAATAGAAAAAAAGAAACAATTAGGCCTAAACCCAGAACACAAGACGGTCACATACATTTCAAATACTGAAAGGCACACAATACTCAGTTTTGTTTGAATCATTGCATTTGGATTATATTTTTCCAGATCTGCTGAAAAGCACGTATGTTTGTGTTTTGAAAACGATGTTGCAACCTACTAAATGAAATTGTTAACAAACTGTTGATGGATATATTCGAAATAGATTTATGTTAAGTTTCAGTTAGATCATAGCAAAATACGTCTGACTCTTATATTTTTTGTCTGTACCCTTGCACACAGGTAGAAGTAACTAGGCTACGACCGGTGTCAATTTCAGCGAAACAGCACAAAAGAATGGTAATGAACTGAGGTGAAGGGGACTCTCCAATAAATTAATATATGAAATGAACGTTACCTAAGTGACGTGACATTATGTAGTTGATGACGAATAACTCGTTTGTTACATTATGATTTCTTATATTACTGCCTTAAAACGCTTCATTGAAATGACAGGTTCAAAATTTTCTTCTAATACTATATTCCTTGAAATGTACGTTCTAATTCTGAGGCAATCGTGTCTTTATAGTGGTGATTGCGACATATAACACTCCCACCATAGGAATCTTTTTTTAATAAATACAAAACGATGCTTCATTTTACAACAGAAATAACTGAAATGTAACATTTCTCCACATCACACATGACAGCCACAGGGTGTTGTAGGTTCCAGTATCTATGAATTCCAAACTGATCGCTCTAAACAAAACAGAGAGAAGAATTTAAAGCATACATGTTTTTAACACCAGTCAGTAGCATTTGTGACAGATCCGGACCAGATCAGCTATTATTGTGATGCTCGTTCACTGAAGCGTCTTTGTAAAATCTTGCCTTGAACATTTATTAAAATTTCAAACACTACTTTCTTTCAAAGGTAAGCTTTCAGAGAGGCATTTTCCTTATATTGAGAATGGGTGATAAACACCATGATGTGGGATATACCATGTATTTCCACTGACACCATCTGACGATACTGGTTACATCAACGTAAGAACTGTAAAACAAATACAAAATTTATCCTAATTAACAAGAAAATACTTCTCTCATAAAAGTCTAGTAATGTTCTTGATATGTCTGGTCTCTTTTAAGTTTTCGTTTCAGATGATCTAAGCGAATCAAAGCAAGTGACTTGTTGTTGGGCAGGGAGGGTCGCTCCTTGAATGGTAGAGGCATTTCCAAATGCTTATCCTCATGCTGCTGTATGTTTTCTTTCATAAAGATAAGGAAGGCGATGTCATCTTGAGATATCTTTATATCTTCATTCTTACAACTATAACATAGCAGTTACATTAATTCGCAATGAGCAAAGTCTTCTCTCCAAAGTTTTTATGACATCCCTGGGTGTACAGCTATGCAGCTCCTTCACTGAAGTTCTGTGACAAACAACAGTAACGTCTTCCGAGTTTGTGCGATCTCACTGTATCCAACCACGTTCTCCAACCAAGCAGTGTCTGGATGTTCCCACACATATGGCTGGGCGGTTAAACACAAATTCACAGTGTTTCCTGTTAGAGTTCCTTTTTGGTACTCTCAAGAGCTTGAGGACAATTGTATCCAATCAAGAGTCCAACTTCACATGACTGAAGAGGCCAAAATCACTTGGTATGAGGCATCAAGGTTCTGACTTTGATGAGTTCAGTCAGAGTGAAAGGGGAGAGGAATCCCAATGGGTCGAATATTGATGCTACAAGATAACATACTGCGCCTAGTAGGAGATGTCTAGGTAATTGTTCATGTGAAAGGGAGATTCAGCAACAGTCGTTCTTGTTGTTCGAGTTCATTGCTAAGCTCCTTCAGGTGTGGCCAGCACATTACAGTTTTCCTTTCAGGTATATGTGCATCCTCTTCGATCCGCAGGAATGAAGTCTCTCGTATATGCATTGTCTATTGTGGCACACAAATTCGGTAGACTTGAAGCCTCTCACTCTCAGGTTCTGTATACGGAAACTGTTAATGATAGTGTGCTGTGAGGTCATGGTAGACAAGCTGAGACGTGTTGGTTGTCTATTCACATGCAAGGCAGCAGCCGTTTGCCGAACGTCTAGCACAAAGGTAGTGTCACTTTGTGTGTCTAAAAGAGAGCATATGTCAATATCTCGTGCGAGGCATTTCCAAATGCTTATCCTCATTCTCCTAAAACAGAAAGCCACACTCGGAACGATCATGGCTAGGTGCTGTGACCATATCCTCTGCTCACACGCTCCAACCAAAGTGTCTGGGAACTGGCTTCCTTGACCTCTAATTGTTGCTTTCTTGTTGGTGATTCATCTTCATGCATGCAGGTTGGGTGTTTTAAGAGAGCATATGTCCTTGCAGATACCACACGTATGATTCATCTTCTTCTTGTTTTCCCTTGCAGATGCAGTCCTTGTTTCTGTGGCCCTTGCGTAGACATCCAAAGCACAGGTTTTTCTTACGCACTACCACTCGTTTATCCTCAATAGACAAGTTAATAAATTTCTCACACTTGAACAAGGGATGTCCTTCTTTCTCACAATAATCACATAAGTTGGGTCTCATGTCAGTTCCCGTTGCATTGTGCAGATGAGTTGAATTCGTTGCGAGGACATTTGCTTTGCGACTCGAGTTTTTGTGCTCTCTGGCAGGTTTAGTGTCAGTGTCCTTGAGCGCATAGATTGACGAGACTGGATTACAAGCAATGCGAGCCTCCTTTACAACGAAGTCCACAAACTTAGAGAATAATGGATATTCACCAGTAGAGTCAATAGTTTCTTGAACTTGTCGATTCCAACGCAGTATAGCCCAATTAGGAAGTTTGCTTAATAGTTTCTGATTTTCAGAGCAGTCGTCCAGAATTTTAAGGCTTGGAACCTGAGGCGCTGCATCTGGACAGGCTAGGAGGAAGTCTCCAAAATCTCTGAGAGCCTTTGAATTCCCTTCTGTGATTTTGGGCCAATTCTCTAGTCTCTTCCTAAATGCCTTCTGCATAACAAATGGGTGTCCGTATCTGTCCTGCAGGACTTGTCTGGCGTTTTCATATGCAGAGCTGCTTCCACTGTAGAAGAATCCATCTACGGCCTGTAGTGCTTCACCCGCCACGTATCTCTTCAAATAGAATAGTCTCTCTTGCTCAGGAATGCCTTTACGTTCTATCAATGCATGAAAGGCTGTCTTCCATTCTACGAATCTAAGTGGATCTCCTGTGAACACTGACGGCTCAGGTATAGGTAGTCTATTAAGGTTCACTGAGTCCGCAAACACCTTTGCTAAGATACTTGTTGTAGAATCATCGTTTGTGGTGCTGTTCGAGTTGACTGTAGCGTTGTTAGTAGGTGGGTTGAATGGAGTATAAGTAGACCTCCCAGTGTGTGTAACGGTAGGACGAGTAGTAGACGTGACGACTGGTGTAATCGTAGGGTGGCTAACAATAGTCGTAACAGCCGGGGGGTCAGTTGGACGTCTTCTAAAGGAAGTGTCATGTTCAGTTTGACGTCTGCTTGTGGCTGCAGCAATGTTCACATCCCCCTGCATCAAATCCGAGTAGGCCTTGAGTCTTGCTTCTGCCATTGCAACTGATTTCTCTGCTTGCAATTTTCTCACTTCCCGCTGCCGAGTTTCTAGTAGTTTTCGTTGTTGCTCTTGCAGTGCTTCAAACCTTGTTTGCTGTTCCTCTTCTTTCTTTATCGACTCTAGTTCTACCATTTTGGTTGCTACATCTGCGAGGACATCCACGAACTTTGAGGACAGTTGTGATTTTATCGAATCACTCTCCGAGACACTAGACCAACTCAAGTCACTAAATACAGACCTAGCATACTCATTATGCTTTAAACCTTTACGACTGTCTATGGTGTCTTCAAATCCTGAGATTTTTTCATTGATGAGATGAGTCATGTCTTTAGAAATAGCTACACAAGCGTCCACTTTCCGAACTACACTTTGGTGTGGTGCACTACATGAATTACGCAAATGTTCAAAAGCCTCTATGACCTCTCTTTCCAGTTTCAGTATTTCGTCTAACATGTTTCCAAGATCTTCTTCACTGGACTCTATTTTCACATTTTGTCTACACTCTCTGACCTTGAACTTCCATCGATCGAAGCACAATTAAATCCTCTTTTCACGTCTCTTAGACTCCTGGTCCATGTAATCTAACATTCGGTCGGTGGGTTTATGTACCCGTTCAGACTTCCTCTGTCCCACAAGTAAAGTGTCTTTGTCTGTCGTTTGTTGTGTCTCATTATTCACTGGTTCGTTGTGTTCGTTATTCATCGTTGTATCATAGTTTTCGTTGAATGTTGTACCATTAGCTGTATCCGTAACATCAGGCGTTGTACCATCCAGGGTCGTTTTGTCATCAACCTTTGACATCTTGATGAGACTGAAGTCAAGTTCTTACTATTAGTGGCTTGGTCATCAAAGGAACGTTCATATATACTGATGATGTCTTTATTAGTTCAGGATGGTTACATCAATGTAAGAACTGTAAAACAAATACAAAATTTATCAGTAATAATTAACAAGAAAATCTAAATTACAAAAAGTACACAAACATGCACTAAGATGACCCTTTGGTATACATACACATGTAGAATAGAGTTCAATATTCAATAATATCACCTAATTGACTAGTAATATGTAATATGAATAACATCTATACGTTTAATAATTTAATTCACTACTTAATCTCAGTAAAATTATTACCAGTGACAATCAGAAAATGTGACTTTGCTACTTCACTTAAAACATGTAAACAAACTTGGCGCCTTGCCTTACATTACCGTACAAAGGGCAATAACTCTAAGTTGATAATCACACAAAATTCCATGTGCACAACAAATAATCTCACAACCGATAATTTACATAATGAATCAGTTCTATTTAATCATTAAATTGGTATGATATATAAAATACAAATTGCTATGGGACTAATAATTATCTATCAACATTTCACTACACGTGGGTCAAAAATGGCGCCATGTATAAAACCACCCTAGCCATGCTTGTACAAAAATGCTCTACATAGAGTATTCGTTAAATATCTATACTAAATCAGAAACATTAACTAACAAGATCAGGGCCGTTAAACGTTACTATGAGCATATATAAGATGCATACATAATTGCTAATTACCTTGTTCTCCTGACCAAGTCGCTAAGTTTTAACTATCGTTCTGCGTTAACGTTAGGATGTACAAAGATGCTGGGCGGAAATTACGTAATACACAGATACTTGCAGAACCAAAGATAAGAAATAGCCCATCCGGAATTATTTACCAAAAAATTGTTACACACATGTGATTAACAAAACATTACAAATAAAATAGACTTCATTAAAATTATAGTAAAATAAAAATTATGACATTTACAAGTCTTTTGTCAAGGTAGTTCAATGACTTGTAGAATAAAATATTGTTTTATAAAAGTTTAGCCTTCTCCCCCCAAAAAAATTATTTCGCAAGTTAACATAGGTAAAGCCGAGGAATTCCGTATACATGTACCCTAGCGGTATCAATTCAATTCAACCCTAAATTAAAAAATATACGCCCTACACATTATCCATTGGTATGCCTTAGAAAAGTTGAATTAATTTATTACCAATAATTTATTTGTATTTCCAAAGGATAAAGAAAAACTAGGGGAACTGAGATCACTGAGCTCACTTAAATGATACTCTAGTACCCCCACGCCTACTATAAGGTTATTATGACAAAGTCCATGTTTTGCTCTGGGAGACCCGGAATAAGTGTCAGATCAAAAAGTAAAAGAAGAGGTCACATGTACAATGGCAAAATATAACAAAGAATCTATGAAAGTATCATAAAATCCTATTCAGTGGAATGGAGGAATTGCGGATAAAAGATGGATATACCCTTCAATATTAGAGAGAATGGCGGCAGTATCCATGTAATGCTAAGGGAGACCTAATTATGTGCAAGTTCAAAAAAAAAAAATAATGATAATAAGATAAAAGGTGTACTTTGGTATTATTTAACAAAGATTCCGGGAAAACCTCATTAAATTTTGAGAAGCCTCATTAAAATTCATTCAGTGGTAGAAGAGGAGTTTTGGATAAGAAATGGTACCCCAAAGCGTATCAGACGGACGGACGTACAGACAGCTGGACGGACATACAGACGGATGGGTGGACAAACATCCCATCACTATATACCCCTTCCCCCTGCTTTTCAACCGCGGGTTTAATAAGTGACGTTTACAATGAAGACAACAACAAAGAATGAATTTTTAACAGTGTTTAAAATGGGTATTCGGAAATATTTAAATGACAACACGAAAATATTCTAATATCTTCCAGTGTCAGTGTTCTAATATTTATTTTAGACAAGTTTTTGTTAGAGTACATATCAAACTTACTTTTGATATCTGGAATGTTGTTTTATGTGAAAAATTTGTATCTACAAAGGTTTTTTCTGCAGTCTTACGCGTCGCGGTGATTCAAATTTGTTGCATTGTAAAAGTATGTCGACTCTTTCAACTACGATAACGAAACCAATCTGAAGGCAGCAAAATCAAAACTTCGCATAATTCAAACACTCATAAATAAGCCTTCTTACCATAGGTATCGATTTATTTTTACACCTTTGAATGTATTAATTATCAGCTCTTAAATTAAGGACTATTCGAAAGTGGTCAAAATTCGAAACTGACCAAACGACTATAATAAATAGTTTGTTAATGCATTTCCTCTAAAAGTGCGTTTCTGAGAAGGGGGTGCTGAGTGTAATTCGGCGTTAGATACCTTGTGTTATAATTATACTATGGGTTAAAATTTATTTCCGAAACAGGTGCATGTGGTCTCAGAATAGACCCGAGGAGATGCGATTGATATCACATAATGAAACGCTTTCTAAAACTTTTAGTGTTGGTTATTTAAATCGAAATAAACCTTCATTTTTTTTTTTTTTTTTTTTTTTTTTTTTTTGATAACTTCAGCATGTTCTATGAATACTGTTACACAAAACTATCAATTTCAACAAAAGTTATATCTAGATAATGTACTGAATTTTTCCATTTCTCATTGTGACGTCATAATCAGATGTACGCAAGGAAGTCGCCCAAATCATTTAAAATGCGTATCCAGTTTTAATGACGTCAGCAAACCCGCAATTCACACAAAGAAGTACATAAAACAATACAAAAAAGGAACAGAGCAAACACGGACCTCCGAAAAATTAGAGATGGGACCAGGTGCCATGGAGGAGTGAGCATCCCCCGCCAACCGACTACGCCGGCCGCGCTCCCCCGTCATGATCGGGAAACAACGGAAAAATCCCTCGTCAATTCAATGTTCAAACAATGCACTAACAATTAGTATGAAAGCGTCAGTATACATTTGACTCAATTATAAATTGTATTTGCTAACAAGATCATTGTATCGTCCATAGAACTTTTGAACGAGGCTGTTGATATTCATACTTCATCACCCTGCTTGTCAATAATTTACCTCGTTATAGAAATTGTTCACACAAGTGGAGCATGCTCCTGCGTATCGAAGCAACTGAGATATATACACTCTGCATGAAGACACACTGCTGCATAAGTAGTGGAAGTTGACAATAGAAAAGTTAAAGTCATCATGGTTATCATATAGTTTGGCTGTTAGATTACAATTAATGTCTTTTTCAAGTCAAACATTTAAGTATGAAAAAGATGTTTTAGACCCTGTGGTATCCCCCATCCTAAATCCCCCAGGATATACCGTATTGACGTAGGAATGGAAACCACCATTGTCAACAGATAATACGTCGTCGATATATCTGAAGGTCGCGTTGAAGGCCACAGCAAGTGTTCTTTTTCTTTTCATGCATAAGGTTTTGCCTAAATTCTGCTTCATGTGAATACAAAAATAGGTCTGCTAATAACGAAGCGCAATTGACACCTATTGGAACTCCAATAGACCGTTGGAAGACCTGGTCTCCAAAAATCACATACAATGTAGATATTGTCAATCAAAAACTCGAGCATCTTTTTTATGTCCACTTCAGAGTACTTGTGTGTGCAGTGTGCAATGAGAATGTGTTTTACGCAGCACTCAATGTTTAGGCCTATTATAAAGACATCAAAGGAATATAGACGTGCAAAAAACGGGAACTTTTTAAAATTGAATTTAGTTTATAAGGCCTTTTATTATTACATAACTTAAATACTTTCTGAAATAACATACCCCTCTCTGTACTGAACTAAGTTTGGTCCCATCAATGGCCAGTCACGTAATAAATTCATAGAATGTGTATACTGAATGTACTTAAACAAATTTCAATATTGTAAGGGCATACCCAAGTTAAAATCAAAAATTAAAGTTACCATTTGTTTTTGCATACTTTGTACTTTCTGGAAAGTGCTGCTGCTTTAAAAAGAATTTGTATTTTGTTAGTTAAAATTTCAAGTAGATATGCTCACGTCGAAATATGTATGACCTTTACCAAGTGTTTCATGTCCTTATTAAGTCACACTCTCTATTTAAAAAAAGCACCAGTACTTTTCAAATTAAGAAAACCATCCTTTCTTTATATTCAAAAAATGGCTAACATCTATTAAGTGTATGTCCTTGCGAAAAGGTGATTTAATAAGCCACCTCGATGTCAAACATGCCAAACTTGTACACATAAACACGGTAAAATTAATCATATACATTCTCTCGCAAATCATTGAATACTCGCACTAAACAAAGGTTTCACATTGGTATTGATAGCCTATCTAAAACCTGTAAAAAGAAATTCTATCAAATGATAAAATGCATTTTGCATTGTAAAAAAATATACTAGATCTGCCTTCCACAGCACATGTAATACGTCATTTTTACCAAAATGACGTCATGTCGATAGGGTTGCTGCGATCATTCGTCTGTTTATAATTTAATTCTGTTTGTATTCTTGTCTCTCATTGGTTGATTTCCAAAAAGGAACGCATAACATTTTGTATAATCTGGTTTGGTATGGGGACACACCCCCTTGACAACCAGCTGAATCATCTGTATCCATCAATCCCCTCATTTCCAGTCCTTCGGATTCATGAAAAATTCCAGATTTAATGAATGTACCTTTAACTTCAAACAGTTCCTCGATCTTACCTCATGTAAACAAGCATCATGGCTGCTAGATCTATGTATCAGTTTTTACCTCCCCTTGCTTCCCATCACTTCCGTTACTACGGTTGTATTGTTGCGCGGTAAATTTGAACTAATAAAAACAACACAATTTTACATCCCCAGTTGTTTAATTATTTTAAAATCAAATTATAAGGAATGATTCTAATTCTTGGCCAGATTATCGAGTATAATATGGTTTGGGTCAGTTTACGCTATTTTATAATCCGCTTCGCGGATTATAAAGCGTAAACTGACCCAAACCATATTATACTCGATAATCTGGCCAAGAATTAGAGTCATTCCTTAAATAAAATGTTGTCTGGGATCTAACCAGCAACTATATTTAAAGCATTGATAAGTTTTGATGTTGTTTATTATGCTGATACAGTTTAGAATTGCACAGTATTTGATTTTCTAGTATTATGAGGAACACAAAATGTACATATGTTTGTGTGATGTCACAGTAAACATTTCCCGTATAAATTAGACCCGCCCCCTTTTTTAAGCCTTAACAGTGCTATTTAACAAAATAATTTTGCAAATGACCAATGACCAGGTAAGTAAATTTACGAGTTTCATTTTTATTGAAAAAGCTGCTGTAAATGATATAAAAAAAAGCCTGAACTTTTATCGTGTGGAATGGTTGTGTATAAAGTCGAAATGTCGTAGGTTTTTAAGCTATTGATTTTGGTAAAATCTTGTGATTTCAAATTCTCCAAAAGTTCTTTGGAATTTTTGAGTATCCTCATTTGATTCACACCACTTCTTGAATATATTTTTGCACAGTACTCTTGAGGTTTTTTCTTCACTACTGTCACAGTGTTTTCCTTTTATTGCAAAGTAAAGAGTCAGAGATCAGTTGTAACAGGCTAAGGTATGAGGTTTATGAACAAAATCTCTGTGGACCTTACAACAAATTTATATTTCAAAGCGACAATTTTGTCAATTGAAGTGGTCAATTTGGCTGGTTGCCGGTTCTTAGGGAAAACACTGCTGTCAATATTTTAGTGAGGAGTAACGAAAGAGGCTTGATTGAACATTTTACTGGTATCTTTATTTTTAAGGATTCTAATGAAGTTTCGGAATTCAATATATATATAGGGTAATTCAAATTCATTTTGGCTCTGTGGAATATTAAAAATATTCAAAACTGACATATGAGTTTGAAGAATTTCTTCCTTAGAAAGGAAGGTATGAGTATAAGTAGGATTACCACTTGTAGAATTAAATTCAAGTTTGTCTAAAATACAAATTTATATAATGAGCCTTACAAACGAAGACAATGTTGTTACCTGCTTTGTCGGCAGGGACCAATACTTACTGATCATGTAATCTATCTTATTCTTTTTTCACTTCTGGATTACTGAACACAGAAGGATAGATGGTTTTCATATTGCCCCTAAATCTTTTAATACGGTACTTAAACATGGATCTGATACATTTAATCCATCCTGAAAAAGTGACAACGTCTACTTGTTCATATCTGACCCATCGTCTGGCGTAATTTTCAACAGAATCCATAATAGTTTTGACATTCCGACGCCAGCTGAAGAATCTTGGTTCCCTATATTTAGGACCTTTTAAAATAAGTGATCAAAGGTCCTCATTATTAACTATATCTACGTCACCTGTAATAACATGTCCAGCAGGATTATAGTTATAGGGCGAAGAAGAACATGAACAGGATGGAGGATTATGTTTCAGATACTCGGTATCTAGGTTATTTAAAGTTTTTTGTAATTGAAAAGTTCGCAATGGTCGATGTATATTTGTAGGAAATACAAGGTGAAGTGCTTCACTTGAAATATGGTGGAATACAAGAATGGATCCTTTTTTAATTAAGAATATTACTTATATTAACCGCTTCAATTCCTTCATTGCCATATTGAAGTTTAAGGAAAAGACGGATAGTTTTAGCTGCATTTTCTTCAGGAAAACGTACGGGTTTAAAAAGCCTATGATTTGTAATATCTATAATCGCAGCATTCATTTACTTTCTGTTGGTTCTCGTATGCTCCCGTTTTGAATTTTTGATATGAATATTTAAATGAAAGATTTTTTATTCAAATCTTGATTCGGTATTTATAATCAACAGTTATAAAATTTTACACCATCAAAAATACTTTTTTATTGTTGTATTCCTTCATGATTCTTAAATATTTATCTTATTTCTCTAGTTATTACAACAATGGCCCATTCAAAGTCCATACATTTATCAAAACTTTGAAATGAAGAAAGAAAATAAATTATGAAGCCAACTCTTTTATAAAACATTATACGAGTAGGTTAATATAATTAGGTGTCTGCTTTAAAAATTGCTTGTTGGGATACGTTGTGTGGTTGTGTATGCTTCCATATGAAAGCTCCGTAAATACTTCAAATTTATTACAGAGTACAATAACAACAAAATATTTCCTAGTAATTGTTAAATATGAAATTATTTATGTTGAGAAGGTTCAAGTATCAAACTATCAATTAGAGAGCTATGAGAATTCCTCTTTAATGACAGAACAAGTTTAAGGATAAGTGGAAGCCTCTTGACTGCTATTGACAACACGAATGATCTACAATAATTATCAGTATTGTCCAAAATTCTTTATTTTAGGTTTTCACTTGTCCTTTTTCACGTTCATTGAAACTGCCAATAAATTGAAAGGCAAAGAGCAGCAGTTAATTATAACTTTTTAAGATGTCTTCATTACGACTTTTAAATAAGTTTAATAT
>NW_026922715.1:0-20079 GCF_032062105.1 Saccostrea cuccullata
TAGCACATCAATTCAATCCTATTAATCATCTATACATGAAGCTCTCATAGTTAACATATTCATAATGATATATTATGGATGATATACATATATGTACATTTACTCTCAATTAAGGGAGATAACTCTTATAGTCAATATATGGACATTAAATATTTTCTCCCATATAAAGGTATAAAAAATAGGACTAATTAAAACAAATAATTCCTCACCATTCTGTGGGAAAAGGCTTCCACAATGATATGGTGGTTATAGTTGAAATGACATGTATATGGACTCTGTAATTTAATACAGTATACATTAAAATATATATTCCTTTAAAATAAAATCATCTGTTCACTTTGAACAAAATAACCAAATATCTGGGTCATAAAAAATATATGGTGTAACTTGAATATAACAATTTACACTTATAATATAATACATTACTAATCTTTATAATCAATAACTCCAATCATAAAAATAACATCTTTCTCTCATGGTCATACATTCAATTAATATGAAGTGAAATTGGGATCTTTAATAAATGCAAATCTATGGAATAGACATATTCCTTGACAATTAGTAATTAGGAAAGTTAGTACTTACCAGAAAATGGAATTTGTCAGTCTCCAAAAGTCAGTCATGGAGTCCATAAAAAACTCAGTCTTGGTCATTCACTCAACAAGACAAAGAATGAATATTTTGGCGGTAAAACCAATGACCATAAGAATAAAACCAATGAAAATCAACTTGACAACCAAACTACCAATAAGAACCAATAACACTCCAAAACCTTTGAACTGCCCTAAGGTAACTAATTATCTATATACAGGTGTACAGGTAAAGGGCTAAGGATATAAAGGAGCGGATCAAGCTTTTTATACTTTTATCTATTATGGTAGTTTAATTTATTTACATTAAATTTAAAACACTTATTTATTATATACGCATATTATACACACTACTACAAATGTTTTGAACATAAATATGACACAATTATGGACTCTTTTGGTATTGAATATGGTTTGTTATTCACCAGAAAAATATTCATATTGACCGAGGTGATGCCGAGGTCAATATGGATATTTTTCTGGTGAATAACAAACCATATTCAATACCAAAAGAGTCCATAATTTTTTTTAATTATAGTTAGGATTTGAATAAATAAGACATTGAAGGCTTTTTATGATGACGCCATATTCATTTGCGATCCTCCATTGTTGAAAAAATGGGATTGTGTAATTTGAGATCTCGAATTATAAATCAAGGGAATGATTTAGTATCCGTGAAATTGGATTGTCTAATTTGAGATTTCATTTTCTACTTTTTTGAAAAATTGCTGTGTCCCTTCATGGCTTTCATAGCAATCTAATTAAAATTAGATCTTCCATCCACTGCCAGATTTTTTTTTACATATTGCGATAGCGTAAACAGAGGTCTGGCTTTAGTCAGATTGCCATATATGCTATTTGTTTTAGTTCAGTAATTTTACCATAATGGTTTACTACAAGGTTGTTGAATTATCAGTCCTGATACATTGACTTAACAATATCATTTAACTACTTGAATCACACAATAGATGCAATCTTAATTTTAAAAGGAAAATCAAATAAATGTAGTAATTTTAGCATTCTTAATTTTATTTATAAATGTAAATTCATATACACAATGGCATGTATCTGTTTCAAAATATTTAAATCTTTTACAGGATAGAAGCTGATCACTTGAACTTGAAAGCAAATTATAATGTCTTGGACAAGTCAAAGAATTTCCTCCAGTCTTACAGAGAAGTAACAGTTGATAAGAGAATGGTGGACACAAAGTAAAAGTGCTCTTCAACATTTTGTTGAAGATCTCAGTCTGATTTGGAATTCATCTTGCAATATATCTGGATTTGTATATTTGGATATAAGCATCAAATTTTCAACGTATTGACTAAACAGTTTTGGGCTAAATATTGCCAATGCTATTTATTGTTATTATTTCCCTCCAAGATAACATGTCAAGTCTTTATTGTACCCCTTAAGCTCAGTTATACCAGAAAAATCTTGTAATGAAATCATTTAGTTTTTTTTTCTTGTTAGATTAAATCCATGAAAATAAAGATTATTTTTAATGGCATCAAGAGAATGGATTTCTTGTTTAACAAAAAGATTGTATACATGTTTTGCTAGGGGTTTGTAAGAAGCAGACCAGAATTCTTTGGTTGCAAATTTTGTCGTTCGCCATTTTTATTACGTCAACTATTAGATGATTTACAGTGGCTGGAACGTTATTGTTGACAAACCAATCGTGTAGAATCGTTCGTGTATCGTGAGTGATCGTTCGTTTAACGTGAAAGATCGTTCGTGTATCAGACTCAATCGTGTGCGTTTTTAATCGTGCGAGATCGTGCGTTTAGAATCCTGTAAATTTCGTTTTGTAAGTTTTTATTGGAATGTTATTTCTAAAATAAGCATTTCCCTTGTTTGGTTTTCTTAATTTATTGATTAAAATCGAAATAAAATAAAAAAAACTCAATTTACATAATAGAATGCAGAACAAACTAATTATCGCTCGTAAACAAGCAATATAGTAAGTCGTACATTAAGTTCTCGTCAAATAGCGCGATCAATATTGTGATAAACCGTACATAGATCTCTTACGCCTATCTAAAAATCTGATTTAATTATTATTTCCTTCTGATTGTGGTCAAAATAATCTTGAAATCAATTCATAGAAAATAGTTTTTTTTTACAAAGAAATAAACATTTCTCAATGCTTACATAGCTAGTTTGTCGACAAATATATATGCACACGGCATGATTTTCGGGAGTTTTGATTATCTATGTTTATCTCTTGAGCTTGTTTGTAAGTACAGTAAAACTCGGTTATAGCGAAGTCCAAGGGACCTGTGAATTTAATTGACTATATCCGTAATTCGTGATAACCGTATAACGAATTCGTAAAACCATATAAAGCGAATTCGCAATATGCATGTTTTTCTTTCAAATATTACTACTAAATATGTTAGGGAAGCAAATATAACAAAAGAAACCTTCGATAACTAAGGTTTTATTGTGAATTGAATTATATATACAATTCAATGAACATAAATAAGTCAGTTTTATTTATCAAATTTTGAGATCTTTGAAAGTTCGTTATGAAAAATGTAAATTTCATTATATTTAACTTCAACAGGACACAAAATCAATTCGCTATATCCGTAAATTCGTTATATCAGAGTTCGTTATAACCGTAAAATTTTACAAGGATTTGTTAAGAATTTTGCCGGGGACCCAGAAAAAATCGCTATATCCGTGAATTCGCTATATCCGTGTTCGTTCTAAATGAGTTTTGCTGTAATTAATTTTAAATTTCTGCAAATAAAAAAGTTGATTAATTAGCAGGTTTATCAGACATTAAATATTTATTTCTTTTAAAATTTGTAATTATAAAATTTGTAATTATAATTTAAGTCATTCAATGCTGCCATTTTTGTTGAATCGTATCCCCATTTCTGCATATATGTTATCCAATTCAATCAAATTATACGACCCACATACATGTGTATTGTCTAATAGAACGAATAAAATCCGTTTTCTTCGATCGGAGAATTACTTTATAATTAATGATTTTAAATTTGAAATATTAAGTCTTGCATATATTTATTTACAGAAATATCATTTTCCATTTTTTTCCAAAGTCTATGAAATAATATTGACTTTCTTTGTAATCTTAAATAAGTATTAAGCTTTATTTCGTTTTGAAAAAATTAATTCCTAAATATTTTGAACTATTTTGAGTGAAGAAACGTGCATTTGCGTTAACAATCGTATAAGATCGTGTAACGTGTAGAATCGTGAACGTGAAAGATCGTTCATGTAACAGGTTTAATCGTGCGTTAATCGTGCGGAATCGTTCGTGTAACGTGATCGTTCGTGTAAGTTGTCAACAATAACGTTCCAGCAACTGTATCCATATATGAAGCATTTCAAAATTGATATTTACTTACAGTTTAAAGCAGAATTCTATACTGATATGACCTTGACCCCCTGAAGAACAAGAGTGTCAAGGTCAATTTTTTTAATACAAAAATGTTCTTTCATCTTTATGGCCCATATATATCTTTCAAACAATATCATGAAATATACAAAAAGTGTCTAGAATGTGTCCAGAATGTGAAATAACAAACATGTATATAGCCAAAACCTTTAAAATGTTGTTGCTTAGCAACCACTAAAAGGTCATTAAACAGATATTTGAACTAAAATGATGCATGGATATTGCAGTTCTCATCCCTTTTTGAGAGTATATTCAGAATTTTCCATTTCAGCATCCATTGTGTAAAATTATGGCAAGAATATTGAAAAGTGTTGAAAAAAATTGATGAAATTGTTGCACTTATTTGACCTTTGACCTCCTAAAAATAGATCTAATGAGGTCAAACTTTAATACAATTTATCTACTGTATGTCCTTTGTAATTTTATGACCTCACATCTAACTTTAATATGTGCTTGGATGCATAAATGTATCTAGATTGAGTAAAAAATGAAAATTTCTGCCCAAAAATTAAAGAATTCTGCGTTGCTTAGCAACTCCTTTTAAGTAGTTATATGCAGAATTGAAAAAAAAGTTTATGTGTTTCGTGTACTACAGTATAATGCTCTTTTGTGGGTATATCCCAAATTTCCTATTTCAACATACATAATACTTAATATTTAGCTTGAAGATTAAAAAGTATCAAAAAATTCCATAAAATTTTGCACTGAATTGACCTTTGACCTCAATTTTTACCAATAAGGTCAGTGGTTGAGCATCTAAATAGTCATAAAATATCATCTCTATGTAATCCCCTTCAAAATGGTATGAATTATGCCTAGCTTTCACCTAGGTTAAAAAAGTTAGAAGTAATTTAGTAATGACATGTCAAAAGGCCTCCAAAAACACGTAAAATGCGCCGGAAGAGAAAGGGTTAAACTGTTGTAAAATTGTTTGTACAAATGTTAAAACTAAACATACATCTTCAACGTTTTCTACAAATCTAGCAAGAATGTGTAAGAACGATAGTCAAGATTATTTGTATTTTCTATCAATAAAAATAGGAGAGATAACTCTGATGT
The DNA here is from genome assembly GCF_032062105.1 of Saccostrea cuccullata. NCBI lineage: Eukaryota > Metazoa > Mollusca > Bivalvia > Ostreida > Ostreidae > Saccostrea > Saccostrea cuccullata. Next base: position 5,083 of record NW_026922715.1, read on the forward strand.
CAACAATCGATGTAACAGGGGTACCAGACAGGGACATTCATTATTTTAATTGCGTACTTTTTCACATTTCAGCTGCATGTTCGAATGAATTTTCTCCCGGATTATAAAAGAGATATTTTATGACCAAATAAAAAAAACTTTTAATCCTCATCATAATAATGAATTTTTAAGTAAAAAAATATTGTTGTACTTTGGGAATAAGGTTAATGTAGAAAGAGGAAAAACGAAGAAAAAAAAAAAGAAAACTGCAATTGAACAGACTTTAATTTTTTTTCAAATCTCTTATATATAGCTTATTTTTGCATGAAATAATTTCATGACGAATTTCATTTTTAAAAAAATAATAAACAGGTAAAGCGTCTACCTTATAATCATGATTAAATAAATTAAAATTTAAAAATGTTGTTTTGTCTTATATTCTTGTTGCACTAAACACTTCAATTTAGAAAAATTAAAACAAGCAAAAAACATCCAAATGGATTTTTATAGCTATTTATTTTTAAGATCTCCAAGTTTAATATACATGTAACTCTTTGGTACTTACATGTTTTTTTTTCATACGGAGTTCAAATGTATATTGTCTAACCTGCCATCAAATTATGGATAAATATTATCAAATATGCTAAAAAATTATTTATTTGTTTTGGTTGATAAAAAAATCTTTATAAGTTCAGGGTCGGGTTTTATTTCTACATGTAAATGCTAACAGAAAAAAAAAATTCAATGCTGAAAATACATGACATAAAACCGCAACAATATGCTTGCATTTTGTTTTATTTTGGCTGCAGTGCAGGGGATGGGGGTGGGGGTGTCCTTATATATTTCCGTAACATGCAGCCTTTACAAGGCTTAGCGCATATCCAAGCTACTGGCACCGGGCACGTAGCATCGTTTTTGAAAGTGGGGGGGGGGGGGGGCAAAGAATTTTTTACTTCCCTGAAAACGTTGACAAGCAAAAAAAAAAGGTTAATGTTGCACAAAGTCGAAAATCCTATTTCGTGGGGAGGGGGGGGGGTTAAAGGCCAACTTTTTTCAGTACCAATTTTTATACTACATTTTCCGTACATCACTTATAGTAATAGTTGGGGGGGGGGGCTACCAGACATTCAATTATCAATTCCTATAGTATAAGTAAGGTTGGGGAAAAACGTTGAGGGCCAGACCCCCTGCCCCCCTACCCTGTTGCTACGTCCCTGGGCACAAGATCAGAATGGAATTCATACTCTTTAAAACTCACATTATAGAATAGAATTAGAAACAACATTAGTATGAAGGGGATTTTTTTTTAATTAGGTCATAAATAATATGATGCTTTTCTAAGATGTTTACATCCCTATAAAAATCTGACATTTCAAAGCTCAGCCAGTTCACAGACAATTGTCAGGAAATACGTATATTATACAAAACAGTCAAATTCAACTGACTGTATATACGCTGTATACAAAGTGCTAATCGAAAATCTACTTGATTTGGATCACTAGCTATATTTCTTTGGGTCATTCGAAGTTTTTGTCTGCACATTTAGACAAAAAATGTGCTTTTACATACGTTTTCTTACTGATAATAAAACTACTTCAAACAATATGAGACTTCTTCTTGGTATATTTAAAGATAATCATATTTTTGTTTCATCTACCCCTCCATAAACATCGGTAGCACGCGTTTTTCACGCATCTAATGGTCATTTTTCGACTAATCATCCTCTAGAATGGACTGTTGAACATTATTTCAATAAAACATTTATTGTAATGTTTAATATGTATCTTTATCAAACGTAAGCTATCAAATTCGACCACAAGGTCTTTTTTATAACCTGGCAATTACATCAAATATGCACCTACCCAACTTTTCCAGAGCTATATTATGTTTGCGTAGAAAATATCCAGAAAGCTATCTTTGTTGTCATGACAGCTATACTTTTTTCGAGTATACATATAGAATTTAGGCCTGGTGCAATTAGTAAAATAATTTATTGACGTTACTTTGTGTTTACAAGTACAGTGCTGTACAATATTTTCTTCCAAAGACTCCTCTTACATTTCAACAATGGCCCAGTCCGCAGGAGGTCCATGTGTCATATGCTCACCTTAAGCGTTTTATGCTCAATCAGTGAGTGTGATACATATGTATTTATTTAAATTATAGAAGAAGTAGTGTGGCTCTTGGTAAGTTACTTAGGAGAGTACAAACACACAGGCACCTGACGTTACTTATTTTTCTTTTAATAAAATAAATTATACCCCTATCTATAACATTTTGAACCTTTCGTGACAGTATCTTTTTTATTTTCTAATGGAAGCAACTGTAATGACGTTTTTATTTCGTTAATTTATATGTTAAGTTCCATTTTTTCATTCCGGAATAAAGGATTGCTCAAGCATTAATTTCTTCGGGAAACGGGAGGGGGTTACATTGCTGTCCATAACACTAAAAGATCCCAACACAAAAATCCTATTTTATGGTTAGGGAGGGGGTCGGCTTAATTGGTGTACAAGCTACATTCTTCCATATATATTCTCATTTTTCCTATCAACTTATGACAGTCATTCATCAACAAAAACATACCAAATTAAGAATTTTCATGTTGCTCACCAATTTACATGTAATATTGTAAAATTTTAAAGATCGATTTCAACTCTTAGACCTTACATATACACATGGTTTTGTAAATATTTAGTGGTATATATATGCATTCAAAGTTTTGATTTGATAATTTAATGATTAATTAAAACGCATTCAATTTCAAATCTTAATGCCGCTTCGTTCATTTACTAATTTCAATTCAGCCAAATAAGCGTTAAGAAGAGATTGCATGAAATATTTAAAAAAATTTCATGTAATAAAAAGAAAACAAATGGTTACCACATTTCTCAAACAAATGCATGGATTTTTTTTCATAGAAATCATAACATATCCCTGAAAATCAGTGAACTTCCGTAACTATATTCTTTTATCGTAGACTGACTATTAAGAGTTTGCGTTTCTTGGGAAGGAGGGAGGGGGGTTATTATGATATGGTTACTTTAATATTCTTAAATTTTAGTGAATTTGAAAAAAATTATCAGGTCTTGATCCCCTAACCTTTATCCGATTTTCTTGATCTGTCTATGGGGATATAATGCCAAATTTTAATTAAACTTTTATCTTCATAGATTCTGTTTCAGATTCTTAGTTTTAAGTTCTGATGTCTGATGATATTGTGAAAATAGGTGGAATATTACATAAGTTGCATTATAATCTCTTTATCATAGATTTATAAAAGAGAGAAAAAAGGTGTACAAGGCGAGGACAATCACCCGCTCTATGACGGAAAAGTTTTATTTTTCTAAAATTATGTTGTCGGTAATGTCATCTTCAACATATTCATATATTGTTCTGAAAGGCATACTGATTGAAAGTTGTTTTTAGACTATTTAGTCGAAAATGGGTACGTTTATATTAAATAATTCTAGCTATAAAGATTTATTTTTGAATATGAACGGATCAGGTATTTTAGTAAATGCATTGTGTTTTTTTTAATGGCGTCTGAACCCATTCTATCTAAAAGTTGAATATTTCTGAAATGAAAAAAAGTGAGGATAATGAGCATTGATTTATGTCGAAAAATATACAAACAATACAAACATGTGGGCAGGGCATAAATACAGACCCCCCCCCCCCCGGAATATCAGAGATCCAGAGATTGGAACGGGAGCCTAGAGGAGTAAGCATCCCTTGTTGATCGGTCACACACGCTGTGAGCCCTATGTATTGATCAAGTGAATGGAACATTTCGTAATCAAATTTAGTATAAAAACAAAGATCTAACAGTTGGGTGAGAGAAGTAAGGCAAAAAAAAAAGAACCAAGATAAATTAAATGATAGGTTGAAAAACCTTATTTGTCTCAACAAATTCGTTTCTTTTTTAGCAAACTGACACACAAGCAACAAAAAGACACCGTAGCATATTGTGGTTAACGCATACAGTCTTACGCCTATCATGAGCTTTGGAAAAAAATCGATTAGTTTGTGAAGCCCTTTTTTCCGTTTTACATACCTTTAAAACATAATTAAAAATATATTAAGTGTAATTATCAATAAGTTATTTAATGACATAAACTTGAGACAGTGTCTTTGGATTATACTCCCCTTTATACGGCTTCATTCTTCAAGAATTATTCTACCCAAATCAAACATTGCATTTCTGTATCAATCGTGACAAAACGCAAATCAAGTATCGTACAAACACCAGCAATGATAGCACAATTCATCAAATTCTATATTTATTTATTTCTGTTTCACTTCTTTCGACTGATAAATGTTTCTCTTGTGATAATAAATGCCAACACCTTTTTCAAAACTGTTTAAATCGCGATAATTTTAACAAAAAACAATAAATTTTAATTTCATGCAAATCACAAAAAGGATCCGAAAAAAGTATAGCCATCGCAAAAATATGTTGCAAACATAGTATAGCATTCACTCTAAACAAGAATAGCCCATTTTCTCTGAAAAGTGTTATTTATAGAAATCAGATGATGTTTCGTGGGTGAATTGAGGCGAAAACTAAGATACAATAACTTTTACAACAGAATATAGTTTGAAAAAGTTAAGAACAATTAAAATAATGCAAAATGAGCGAAAATCCCATTTTAACTTAGTAAATGAGAATTGTATCGAATTTCTTACTTGTTTCAGCTTAAAAATTTTCTCAAATAAATTTACATTGATTCTATAAAGGTTTAATAAGTTTTCTAATTTCTTAAAGTTACTTTTACCCATATTTTACCTGCAGAATTTTCTTTTTTAACCCACAATGCATCAGAGTACCCAAAGCAATTTAGCAAGTGATCCAAATCAAGTAGATTTTCGATTAGCACTTTGTATACAGTGTATATATAGGCATAAACAAACATGTTATTAATCTTTTACCCACCCTTACCCCAACAAAGGCTATACATATAAACCGTAAATAGCATCTTTAATTCAATTCCATGGGTGTGCTTCTAAAACCATCCTTTTCAAAAAATAAAACCAGATTTTTTAATTTTAGGGTATCATTATATACATGATTAACAATACTGAATTCATTGCAATTCATTTCCAGGCTCATAGTGTTTATGATCGCTGTGCGATTTTGAAAATGTCAATTCTCAGAATTAACAGAATTAAAAGTACAAATATAAAATGAAGAATAATAGGCAGCATAATTTCAAACCTAAATAAAAAAGTGAATCTGCAAGATTTTGGGTTAATGGTACTGGGTGCACCTAAAACTTTTGAAGTAAAATAAAAATTATTTATTTTAACTCGTGTCTACAAGAATTTTAAGTTTCTGCCATTTAGATTTTTAACCCCCTCCCCCCTTCACCAACATACACATAATCCTACAAATATTACTCCTGGGTTTATCTATTGTGTAAATGATTGCGGATTATAGCTCATTCTTTGTTTGTAAAATTACCACCTTTTGATTGGTTAATATTAAATTATTTTTACTGCTAGACTGAAAAATATTTCGTGTATCCTTTATATTTTCAAAAAAAAAAAGCAGTGTCGTTACTGACCCAAAGCAGACAGACAACCTCATAGATGCAGCAAATCAACCGAATTTCCTTTTTATTTACAGTCTATTGTGAATCTTATTACATGTACATGTTACATGTACCACACTTCACAATTCTTCTGTCTTTATATAAAATTTAGAAAAAAAGAACAATCAAATAAATTTTCACTTCGCAGTAGCATTTAGGTAGCGTAATGTTGTAATTCTAAAAAAAATTAATTTTCACATATATGGTAACTAAAGATATATCGATTATGCTGAAATGTTGACCTATCGAGAGCAATGTTGAAATTAAAATAATTTTCAAATGAATTCAACAGGCTTATCAAATGACTCTTGCATGGATTACAAGTAAATATTTTGTTTGAAAAAATAATTGTTTAAAAAAAATGAAAGTATGTTGCCCGTTGTTCAGGTTTCCCCCTGGTGTCATAGAAAAGTGAAAAGTAAAACAAACATTCACTCATAATACTATACACCCCTGATAAATCCATAATATATATAACTATTAAATAATTATTAAAAATTAAAAGAGACAATGAGATAAAAATTATGTGCATGGAAATATATCAAATATACAACTCTTAATCATGGTAGTAAAATTACAGAAGAAACTCATTTAACGTTCACTCTGAAAACGTTTGACGTTGTTGAAAAACATGACGTCATTATAAACCTGTTAAAGTATATTTGATAAAAATGAAGAAAAAACCTACTAAGAGTAGACGTAGGACCATAAAAATTCATATTTGACAACTTCTAACCTTTATCAGAATCCGTGAAAAACTTAAAATGCATAAAAATTGCCATAAGGACCCTTTTTCACATGGGCGCAATCATATAATAAAGAGAAGTATTGTATAAAAACCCAAGTTACGTACGGGAAAAATAAATATTAATTATGACGAAGTTATAACAGATTATGATAAAAGAAATAGAAATAAAGGAAATTCTGTGCGAAATACTCTGAAAAGAAAATATGTTGTAAAAATTAAGTTCATTATTTTAGCATTCGAGATTACATAATATACATGCAACCTCTAGCCAATCATGCTGGTTCACATACACTATACGTCAGAGGTAGTTAATTATATCTATAAAAATATAATTGCTTATTAATCAGTCTAATGCATTGGCAGTTAAATAAATGGTCATGGATATAACAAGGTCACATTATATCTCTTTGTAGGTTGGTAAGTAATAACATTTATGAAAATGGGGTGTGAATTCAATTAATTAAATTTATCATTTAAATAGATGATCTTCAGGACCGTTACCTAAAAACACGATTCAATAATAAAATCAAGAAGCATATAATATCTCAACCTCTGTCTGTCTGTACGTTTGCTGTTTGAAGGCATGTACGTTTGTAGATAAAACAATTTGTTTTATTTCAGAAATTATTTTGTAAAAAAATATATAAGAAAAAGCGTTCTCGAAAAAATATGTTACACACAAAAAAAAAAATGAAAATATTGAAGGTAAAACAATAATTTGATAATTAAAAAAATACTATTAAAATAACTTTTCGAAACATTTTCTACATTTTACCTACTCAGATCAAAAATAAGCATTATAATTAAAGTGTAAAAATATAACATCATGTATTTACGACAATGTACGAATGCATGTACATTATTAACAACTTTTGATACATGTATGAAGGCTCATGTTTTCCTTCATGAAATGTATTATGTTTTTATCTCTATTAATTGATAAAATCTCACATTTCAACATGCTGTGATTTCATAAAGAATTATCAAATCAGTCCGTACAAATGAGGTGGAAGAAGAACCAACCCTCAACATCATGAAAATAAACCTCGGCAAAGTTGCTGTATGGACCATACCTGTATTGCAAGGTCTGGCAGAGAAGCCCAGATCTAGACCTGGAAGGTTTCAAGGAAGCAGATTTTCTTAACGTTCTGCGAAAAAGTTGGGAATGTCAATCACCAAAGGTTATATTCTTCACTGTTATGAATTAAGATTGATTAATAATGATATAGTCATTAAGAGAAAGTACATCTTAGATAAATATTAGAAAAAACATAGACAACCTTCATTAAAGATTTTGTTTTCACAGTCATTTAATTTTTTAATTTGAAGTGTAATTTGCTATGACAGTGAGACATAAACTTCAAAATGGGTTATAAAACAATTAGTTTTCATAAAATTCATGCTTAAATGAAAATAAAAATTCGATTTTGGTTCTTTTTTTATCATTTCGCACGATTACAGTCGATTTCTTTGTTTAAAAAAAATTAGAATTACGCGTGTATAAACTTCTCTAAGCATCTCAGTAATTAAAACAATTAGCCTCTGTAATTCATTGTTTGAACCATCCATCAATGAAAACAGTTGTCAGCTGACCAAAATTACCTTTGTTTTGGTTTATTTCTTATTTCTAGAACAAACATTTTGCTGTCAATTCAAATGAACATTTTCTAGGTTACAACACAGCCCAAAAATAAAAAAGCACGATAGAAAATCAAAATACATTGTATATGAACAGTGCAAGTCTGACACAATCTGAAAAAAAAGGAAAAAAAGAAAAGAAAAAGAAAACATGAAAACTTTAATCTAGTGCGTAGACTAGAATTGATCAACTAATTATAATGTGTAAAATATTCACGTCACATTGAAAAAAAAAAAACTTTCCGTCTACTAGCTCTGCAGTAGAAGAAGAATACAAGAGAATGCAAAGATCTTGTTTTACTTGATCATATTGTGAAGTTCGCCCCAGTAGACGACCGCTGGATTAGTTATGCTTCAATTAGTCCATGAGCCAGGCCATGCATTTTTCGGTATCGGTATCATCTCGGGTGAATAATTTTCATAGTTAATTTTTGGAGGACATACATCTCTACCTTCAGAAAATGTATGATAGCATTCGATTGATTATGGATTTAATGGTTAACAACTGTTTATTTACACCAACTCAATTTGTTCGTTCTCTCAGCTGTGTCTTTGAAAGAAGAAGTTTGTTTTTTCAATACACAATTTCTATCTTATTGCGGATGATATTTTCTTGATTTTTTTTTTGAATGCAGACCATGCTATTACCCTGTTCAGTTATTATTCAATATTGGCTCTGTAATGAGCCGTCTAAATAATATAGGAATATAATTCTACTCTTGATCAAAAAATGGAATACGCAATTTTGAATTTGATCAAAGAAAAGGAATTACTACTGTGATATTTTTTTACACGAAAAACATATTGCATAGTCATTTAATTTAAAGATTTTTTATAATGTATTAGCATTTCAAAACGTTATTTAAGTAACAAATATATCTAACTTGATTGAATAGTAAATATTTTTCCCTATCCTAAAAATGAAAATTGAAGGAAAATTCCCTTGAATTAACCTCTGCGTATGTTTTTTATTTATTTATTTAACAAAGATATTGTGAATACGTCAGATTTCAAGTAGAGCCTTTACCAAAAATGTTTTATTTATTTAATCTCATGCTACACCATGGTGATAATGACCACTTATGAACGATATTATAACTCACTGCGGAAACTTGTTTAGAGCAGGCTGAGGTATCTAACTGTTTACATGCAAGTCAGTTTTTAGCATTTCCCAAGTGTTTCGAATCAAGGGGTTTCAAAATTTAGCAGCAATGTTAAACTTATTTATTGTATATTTGCAGACTCCGTTTATCTACATATAATTGAACATTTTTTTTAAATTAAAAATTGAAATCTACCCTCTTTCCTAGTTCTAACCTGATTAAAATTTTATACTTGGTCGTTCCCTTTCGTGATTAGTAACACAAATAAGATAATCAATTGTTGCATTTACTTGTAAAAATATTTATTTTAATGCAATAAGTATTTTGATACCCCGGTTACCCATCAACTGGTTAATTTTTTTCCATAATCCTTTCAAAGCTAGAACACCTTATCTTATCCTCCTTCAATGAGTAAAAAGTCTGTAAAACAGTTTGTCGTGTGTTGCCACCTTTGTGACCTTTAATAATTTGCTTGAAATTCTCAAAAGTATTATTAATAATGACATATAATTTTTAGCAGACACAAGATATCAAGATGAGAAATAAAACCAATTTTGTAAAGGGAGATAATCCAAATTTACAGTAATTACCACTTAGATTTAACAGAAAAATCATGAAAATGGGTCTGAAAACGCTAAAACATAAATTTAAACAACAAACAAATGGCGGAGGCGGGGCGGCAGGAGGTAAATAACAAACTTTGAAACAACGTCCGTCCTCCAAGGATGTAGATGGGAGAAAAGGCAGAGTAACGCACCGCATGGTCAGAATTTCATTTGTTAGATTTTTATTGGTCAAATTTTGATTGGTTAATCTCTGCCTCTCCTACCAAAGTAAGACATGGAACAAAATTAACATTACAAAGCACAGCTATACAGTATTTCAGACTTTCACATTCAAGGAGGAAACTTATTGATTACAATAAAAATTTTTAAGTAAACTTAAATTTATTTATTTTAATGCAATAAGTATTTTGATACCCCGGTTACCCATCAACTGGTTAATTTCTTTCCATAATCCTTTCAAAGCTAGAACACCTTATCTTATCCTCCTTCAATGAATAAAAAGTCTGTAAAACAGTTTGTTGTGTGTTGCCACCTTTGTGACCTTTAATAATTTGCTTGAAATTCTCAAAAGTGTTATTAATAATGACATATAATTTTTAGCAGACACAAGATATCAAGATGAGAAATAAAACCAATTTTGTAAAGAGAGATAATCCAAATTTACAGTAATTACCACTTAGATTTAACAGAAAAATCATGAAAATGGGTCTGAAAACGCCACTGACTTGACCGAACTAGGGAAAGTTCAGACCCATAAAGGAAAAATAAATGGCAACACACCTCAAACATAAATCGTAGCAAAAGTGAGTAAAATTGACAAACTCGGGAATAAACATATGTCCCGTAATGTAATAAAACAACAACTTGAATTCACAAGTGTCTTATGAGGGATAAACATATGCACCCATCACAACCAAATGAGTTTACTACTCCTAGCGTATTATGTCTGTGGGTCCCAAGTATTAACGAATCACTATGTAGAATGTCCGATAAGGGATAAACATATGCCCTTATAGTCGCAAATCATCATCTTATTCGCTGTTTTTTTTTACTAAGTTCACATGTATGTGGTATTCATTTAAGGACTATCTCGAGCAATGTTTTAGATGAGGGATAAACATATGCCCCCATATTGGAAAATATTTCACACTGTAAGCTTCCTCACCATTTTAAATGTTTATATGCACGCGATCTTGTCACCTACCAGCCTAAGTATTAACAAATGACTTAGGCACTATTGTTCTGGATGAGGGATAAACATATGACCCCATACCTTAATACTCTTGAAAATCACTTCAAAGTCAAGAACCTACACAATAAGCAAAACAAATTTGCTCCGAGGACCCACTTCCACTCAAGCATATATCAACATGGTGTCACATGTCTTATGTAATATTTAAATGCATCCTATTTCCATCTACCCAGGAATCTAATCTGACTATCGCTCATCCCTCGTGATGCACAGTAAGAGGCCATTCCGATTCGAAAGGAATGTCCTTTGAATCTATTGACATCAAAACTACAAAACATGAGGCTTTGCTTTAATATGTTTGAAAGTTCTTGCCTTGTGACTGCAGTGTTTTGGGGGTAGCAAAAAAGGGGCCCATCGGTCCTCCCTCTCATCTTAATGTAGTGTTCTAATGCCCCCACTGGACAATATTTTAAAGAGTTGCAAGAATTCATTGTAAGAGTAAAAACTTTACCATCAGAATGTTTATAATTTTGAAAGTGAATCAAAACTTTACTTTTTTGAAAAGTAATCTGTCAAACTTGTAAAACCTTATTAGCAGTGCCGACTGATGTTATCTCTCCTATTCTGAGGAAGCCGTGAAAAGCCAATAAAAACATTGTTTGAAATAATGCCCTTTTATATATGTTCGATATTGTATGTTCTAAAGCATCACAAATTTTATGCAGAGCTACTATGGTTATTGGTAAACGAACATCCATTGAAGGTCTTGATTTGCGACAGGAACTTAATAGTTTCTGAATGAGAAAGCATGATGTATTGTCAGGCAAATTATTAATTTTATGTATATATGCTATTGATGAAATAAATGAAACAATAGAAGAGGCTGCATAACCTTCAGCAAATAAATAAAGAGGTAAACAAAGCCAAAGTTTCCTGAGACAATGGAAGATCCTTACTCATATCAAATTTGTTTGCAAAATTTCTAAAAATAAACCATGCCCGTTTATATGCTTGAGTGGAAGCTGGTGCCAATGTTGAAGTCAACAGGTTCCTCAAGACTGGTTCTAAGGAGGTAATGTTGGGAGATTTGGAATCACGGTTGGTTCTTTGTCCATCCAAGGAGCAAGTTGATGGAACTGCTGCACCTTCAAACTAGACAAGCAATCACATAGAATATTTTCCTTGGTACCCAGATGCCTAACTTTAAACAAAATGTTAGACTGCAAACAAATTAGCACTAAATCTCTAACCAAATACATTATACTTTTATCCTTAGACGATTGCTTGTTAATGATATGCACAAGGGCATAATTGTCTGCGTAAAAGTAAATGCATTTGTTTTTAAAAATATGACTCAAAACTGTAAGAGCTAACACTATTGGGTAAAATTCCAAGAGAGTAATATTACATTTTTTCCAAGACCAATCACTGACAGCATGTCCTTAAAAGTAATCTCTCTGCTTGGTAAAAGCTGTTCAATTGTATCTCTACATTTTTTAACTTTATCAATAGGTAACCTTGCCTCCATCATCTCGGTTTCTAATTCATATCCCAGAAAAGTCATTACCTTGTTAGGACCAAATGTCTTATCCTTAGCCATAGGTACACCTATGTCGGCGCAAACTGTTAAAAAAAGCCACAAGTTTTTTGTGGCACTCTGTCGCAGATTTGTCAACAATTAGAAAATCATCTAATACATGAGTCATAAATTTAATTCCTAATTTTTCTTGTGCAATCCACTGAAGTGCTGTACTAAACCTTTCAAATATACGACAGGAAGAACTGCAACCAATCTGAAGACATGTGTCAAAATACCAATGACCTTGCCAAGTGAAACCAAAGTATTCAAACTGTGATGCATGTAAGTTGATAATTCGAAATGCATTAGAAATATCTGTTTTGCAACAATATGATCCTTTCCCACACTGATTAATGTTTTGAATAGCATCCTCTACAGAAGAGTATTGAACGAATGACTCTTTCTCGGGTATGCCAGCATTGACAGACTTACCTTCCGGATATGACAAATGATGGATCATACGGTACTCACCCTCTGTTTTCTTACTAACTAGACCTAAAGGGGAACAATTTAAAATTGGCAGTGGTTTCTCTTTGAAAGGACCCATTATTTTACCCAAATTTATCTCCTTTTCTAACTTTTTGCTAATAACTTCTGGTAAGTCCAGTGCCGATTTTAAATTTTTTGAAAGAGTATTTCTACTTTCCCCTGTGTAACCAATGTGGAAACCATATCGAAAACCATTAACTAAAAATTCTGTTTCTACCTTATCATACCCCACCAACCAGTACTCTAATCTACTGGGATTTACTGGAGTTGGACCCTTTTGTGGGATAGGTTGGCTTTGAGAATTTAGCATTACCTGTGTTGGTTGATGTGCCATTTCCTTGAAATTGTTTTTGGGTTCTGGATTTGTCCAAGAAACGAAATGGCCGTTGAATTGTTTTTTTACATATATACTAGATTGGATGGAAGCCACCACAGTTATAACATCTGTGCTGGAATTTGCATGATGAACCAAGCCTACAATACCTTCCAGCTTTGTGATAGGCAAAGCATGACCCCTGAGGGACTTCCTCATACGTACTAAATGACGAACGGTCTGGTGTTATTTTGCTTGACTTCTTTTCTGATTGTTTGAGGCAAGCATTAACATATATCTCCATATGGAGATCACCCCATTCTACCTCACCTTGTTCTATGAGTTCCCTGAACTCCTTATCATATTTTCTCCAGTCCCCCTTTTCCTCTGCAATTTGCCTTACTGATTCCATGTGTTTTGCAAGCTTTGGCTGTGCAAGTGTATCTTTAATGCAATATATTGTCACATACCTATTCCACGCAGTTACCCTGTCATGCAGGGATAACGAACCATCCCTAACTTCGTCGTCATCTGTGGATCGCATATTGTGGATTACCACCTTACCTGTCTGATCCTGTTCCTCTACCTTGATAGAATACTTACTTTTCCCCTTTTCCTTTTTTAACAACAGAGCCATATCAACATATTGTTTTGACCAAATTTGAGTTTTTATTTTGTCAGAAACAGTTGCCTCTATCGGTACTGATGAGCTTACAAAACCTGATTTCTTACCGACATTTGCTGCAGGTGGAAGTTCAGTACCTACAATCTGTGAACTGTGTTTGATTACAGCCCCTGATACTAATCCTGAGATACTTGCATCCACTGACTTATTTGTTATTTGACAAACTGACCCAGAAGGACTTGCTGTTAAGCTATTGCTTGATGTAGTGGAAGCATTATTTCCCTTTTATTCCCCCATATTATGAATAGAGATACTCCCCTGATGTTACAGAAATGGTTTTATCTCTGCTACCCGCAAGAAACAGTCCGGGCGGCATAGACACGGCTCAGGCACGGATTCTGTCTCCTGAAACCCGTGCTTTAGCATTCCGTGCTCCTATGTAAAGCATGTATGGAAAGCCGTGACTAAAAGTGGTTGAGGCACGGACACGGCACGGGATATTGGCCGAATTATTTAAATGAGATCACACGGTTTTACAAAACCCGTGTCAGAAAGCCATGCTTGTTTCCATATATGGACTCACTGATTCTGTAAACCCGTGTCTGAAACCCGTGTCCATTTCCATATATGGAGACACGGTTTTTTTGAAACCCGTGTCTAAAAAGCCGTGCCATATACCATATAAGGAGTCACGGGATCTGTGCATTTGTCTAGATCTAGGTCATGGCCTTCAGAGAATCTCCTGATGTAACTGTGAATGCCAAAATGGTGACTGAAACCAAACTTACTTCACATTGCTTTACATTTATGCTTTAAGTTTTAGAATTTCAAAAGTTAAAAATCTTATATGAATATGTACATTTACTTTCTGTTAAAGATTAACTTTATCAGTTACAATCCATGCTAGTTTTTAATTAATATTTTAATGATAATGTACAATATTCAATTGTAATTTAATCTAGTAGGTAAGTTTGCACAATCTGAGAAAGAATTTAGTTTAAATAAAACTTTAACTCTATATAGCACAGTGATGTCACATAAAATATATACTATAAAGGATAAGTGAAAGTCCAATTAAAGTCATTCAAATAAGCCTAAACTATTTCATCATATTCATTGTCAACATTGCAATACAGGAAGATCATGAAAATTGAAAAATTGACTTATTTAT
>NW_026922716.1:0-19833 GCF_032062105.1 Saccostrea cuccullata
TGTTGAATGTGGAATTCCCTGGTTATTAATAAACTTCTGACGTCATGACCTCGGGATAGCTCTCGCTTGGCAAAAAAAGTGTAAACAAACCAAATGAATGCTCTTTTCAATTCATATTTCTAGGCATAATTTTTGCTTGAAATGCACCTTGCTGCATATCATTGTAAACTTTAGACACTCTACTTTTATTCTATACCCCAAAAGTATCTAAAACATGTGAGCTATTTTTATTTTTATCATTGAAAGGGAGGCATATGAATTTCCTACATGTGCTACGTTTTAGCCATTTGACCTTCACCCTTTAATTGTGGCCCGGATCCTATATGGAGGCATAAAATTCATTAAAAAATTTTAAGGCCATATTTGAAATCCTTAGATACTACTTAACTAATATACCAAGTTTGATTGAAATTGGTTGATATCTACATGTAAAATTACATATTGTGTATACTAAGGCAATACAGGAAAGAAAATGGCAAAAAATGGCAAGTATGAAATTTTAAAATTGAAATATGTAAAAACTGTTAGACAATAAAAGGAACTAATTATTACAAGTAAGTTGTTGATACCTCTTAAACACACACACACTCTTAAATATGTAAAATACAAGATTTTTAGATTTCTAGGTAATTTGATGATCTGTACCCTGCATTTTCATAAAATTTTCTTAAATTAAGAAATATAAAATCTATCATGAAAATCTGAGAGTGACAATAGGGGTAAACATTTAAAGTACATTTATTCATAAATCAAATGATGTATCACACTACTGATAAAAGTGTACATAACATTCAAAATAAACAGATTTTTAAGCCCACCCCCATATCCTTTTTCCTGACTGTGAAGAGGGGCCATGTGCAGCTGATTGGCTAAGAGTCTTTGTATAGGTAATCTTAATACCCTATGGGAGTCTGTTTTGACAGGTGATTGTCAAAGGAATATATTGCAGTAAATACCACTAAAAAAGTGTCCAAATAAACATTGTCATAATTCAATCTTGCTTTCAAATCCACTCTTCACTACACATGAAAACAATGAAAGGTGACCGTAAAAGAAGAAAAAATCTTAATTTTGGATTTAAAAAAGGGAACACTCATTATATTAAGGCTCATCAGGCTACGTCAAACGCCGCAGGAGCTTCAAGTTCAGCGTCAAACATCCAGGGATCCCCAGAGACCGAGACAGCACATCCCCTTGCTGAAGGCCAGGAAAACATCTCAAGGACACCGATCCTTCGTCCCAGACCTGAGCCATGCCAGGAGCTAAAAAATGAAGAGACGTCTTATGAGTTTGAGGGAAACCGCATTGTTGACATAACATTGGTCTTGGAAATGTTTAATGATGCAGCCAAATGCCACTTTGACCAGGCCAAGCACTGTAATTTTCCAGTGTGGGAATACTCAGGACAGAGGAAATGGGGGTTTGGATGGCAGAAGAGACTACTGTGTACGGTATGTAATTTTCAGACAAATTACTATAAATTATACACTGAAATTCCTACCTTTAACAAACCAGGCCCTAATCCTGCCAGTATCAACTGGAACTTTCAATTAGCCCTGCAGAACACCTCCATGGGGAATCGACGCAGTCGGGAAATGGTAGCTGCCTTGGACATTCCACCTCCTAACCGCAGTTCCATGCAAAGGGCCAGCAACCAGGTCAACACAGCCACTCTAGCCCTGAATAAAAAAGACATGGGTGAGAAGAGACAACTGGTTAAGGCCATCAACCAGGTCAAAGGTCAAGAACATCCAGAGGAACTGGACATTGCCATAGATGGACGCTACAACTCCATAACCTTCGGTAGCAGCAAAAAGCCAGGCTACAATGCATCACAAGCTTACGCCATTGCATGCGAGACCAACACCGACAAACAGTATATTATTGGCTCAGCAATGCAGAACAAACTTTGCTGGACTGGAACCTGGCTTCGAGGTAATGGTTATGATGTTCATTGTCCGGGGGGTCATGAAGACTGCACAGCTAATATTGAAATGTTCTCACCTCTTTCAGAGTACGAGATGGCTAAATCCATAGGCGAAGATCTGGCAGCGGACGGGTTCAAGGTGAAGCACGCCACAACAGACGGTGATGCCCGGTCAGCCCAGGGATTCCAAGATGCCATGCGAATTTTTCATCCAGACTGGCAAGTCACTCGACTGGCCGACCCAACCCATGTCAGCAGAGCCCAGTTCCGGCAGTGTCGCAGTGCCCACTTCAGCCCCGAGATGTTTCCCTGCAAAACAAGAACGAGGTTAGACGACATGAGAAAAGTTTTTGCACAAGATGTAAAGGCCCGGTGCAGCTTAGTCTATAAGAAACTCATGGATACCTACACTGGAGACATCAACATCATCTGTAGTAAACTTCCTCTTGTCGTAGAAAGTACCATCCTCTGCTACTCAGGAGACTGTTCAAAATGTCGAAGGAATTCAGTGGTGTGTGAAGGTGGAGACAGACACAACTGGTGGAATCAGTCTTATATCCTCGCCCCGAACAAACTGACATCCCTGCACCTGAATGAAAATGACAAGCACTTGTTAAAAGTCATTCTTGAGATGCGACTTAGCCAAAGTGCCATTGAGGAAATGAAACTCAACACGTCAACTCAGAAATGTGAGGGTCTTAACAGAGCAGTCAGCGAAGTTTTACCTAAGCACACCAACTATTCAAGAAATGCTGAAGGAATCCTCTCAGCTGAGATTTTAAGACAAAACAACAGTCCGGGACTAGCAACATCAATGAAAGCAGCAAAGATTACATTGCCACTGTCCAGCCACACACATCAGTACCTAAAAAGCATTGACCAGGAATATGCCTATCGCAGAGAATACAGAAAGAGAAAAGCAGTTAAAAGGCGAGAAATGCAGAGAAAAGCTACGCTAATAAAACAACATGCGGCGGCTAGAAAAGGAAAGACCAAACCCGGATGCACCTACAACAAAGGGCAACTTGATCCCAAACCCACCTACCTACAGTCCAAGGGAGACAATCCAGAGGATCACACCTACTACCAGACATGAGTTGCCAAGACGAAGACAAAACGGCCCTTCTCAGGGCCAACCAAATTATTCGAAAAGATACCTACTATACAAAGTCGTATAAGAAACGTGTAAAAATTAACACCAGGCCACAACCCAAAACTTCCACATAAATACATAAGACACATCATACACATACGCACACATGTACATACATACATACATACATACATACTTACTTACTGATCAATGTTTTTGTCAAAAACTACAAACTATATACCCCCCCCCCCCCCCCCCCCATCTTCCTTGAAATGACAAACCCATCAACCCCCATTTCTATTTTAGTGAAAAGTACATATTTTTACACAACATAATTTCCACTTACCTGAAATTATAAACTCCAATACACAACCTCTGCCTGCATGTGCAATTATGAGTCGGGCAAAGCCTGAATCCCATTTCCACGTGCGGTTTCCTGCAAATAAATCCATGCACATGTTATTGTAAATATTGGCCCAATCACCACCTTCTTATTGCGCCTTATTTTGGGTGGGGGAAATCAATGGATAGCTTGTCTGTCATTTCCAATAAACACCTCGTCTTTCATCTATGACTTCAAAGGGACCCCTTATTAAGAATACACATGCAAATACACATTACAAAACAGTTTTTCTATTTTTAAAAAGGAACTATCTTCGTGGTCAATGGATGCACTAATGTGACCTCTTTCACCGACATATCAATTCCCCTGAAATATTGCATTCTGGGATGCATAATTAAAATTTTTTTTCAATCACTCAAAAAATTTTAATTTTTATAAAAATTAATTTTAAAATATTTAAATATTTTTAAAAAAATTTTATGAAACTATTTCAAAATGCATAACCCACCTCCTGTCAAAATTTCATTGTCATATCTTTAAAAATAAATTCAGGGGAAACCCTCAAACACCCCATCATAAGGACCCGGACCACAATTAGCTTACATATAGACTTATATAGTAAAAACATGTGTTTTATTTTCTTTGTAACTTTTTTAAAAATCTTCATTTCCAAAATATCTTTGACCACATGATAGAGCAATGTGTCAGATAAATATTCACATCCAGAAATAGGGGTGTTGAATGTGGAATTCCCTGGTTATTAATAAACTTCTGACGTCATGACCTCGGGATAGCTCTCGCTTGGCAAAAAAAGTGTAAACAAACCAAATGAATGCTCTTTTCAATTCATATTTCTAGGCATAATTTTTGCTTGAAATGCACCTTGCTGCATATCATTGTAAACTTTAGACACTCTACTTTTATTCTATACCCCAAAAGTATCTAAAACATGTGAGCTATTTTTATTTTTATCATCGAAAGGGAGGCATATGAATTTCCTACATGTGCTACGTTTTAGCCATTTGACCTTCACCCTTTAATTGTGGCCCGGATCCTATATGGAGGCATAAAATTCATTAAAAAATTTTAAGGCCATATTTGAAATCCTTAGATACTACTTAACTAATATACCAAGTTTGATTGAAATTGGTTGATATCTACATGTAAAATTACATATTGTGTATACTAAGGCAATACAGGAAAGAAAATGGCAAAAAATGGCAAGTATGAAATTTTAAAATTGAAATATGTAAAAACTGTTAGACAATAAAAGGAACTAATTATTACAAGTAAGTTGTTGATACCTCTTAAACACACACACACTCTTAAATATGTAAAATACAAGATTTTTAGATTTCTAGGTAATTTGATGATCTGTACCCTGCATTTTCATAAAATTTTCTTAAATTAAGAAATATAAAATCTATCATGAAAATCTGAGAGTGACAATAGGGGTAAACATTTAAAGTACATTTATTCATAAATCAAATGATGTATCACACTACTGATAAAAGTGTACATAACATTCAAAATAAACAGATTTTTAAGCCCACCCCCATATCCTTTTTCCTGACTGTGAAGAGGGGCCATGTGCAGCTGATTGGCTAAGAGTCTTTGTATAGGTAATCTTAATACCCTATGGGAGTCTGTTTTGACAGGTGATTGTCAAAGGAATATATTGCAGTAAATACCACTAAAAAAGTGTCCAAATAAACATTGTCATAATTCAATCTTGCTTTCAAATCCACTCTTCACTACACATGAAAACAATGAAAGGTGACCGTAAAAGAAGAAAAAATCTTAATTTTGGATTTAAAAAAGGGAACACTCATTATATTAAGGCTCATCAGGCTACGTCAAACGCCGCAGGAGCTTCAAGTTCAGTGTCAAACATCCAGGGATCCCCAGAGACCGAGACAGCACATCCCCTTGCTGAAGGCCAGGAAAACATCTCAAGGACACCGATCCTTCGTCCCAGACCTGAGCCATGCCAGGAGCTAAAAAATGAAGAGACGTCTTATGAGTTTGAGGGAAACCGCATTGTTGACATAACATTGGTCTTGGAAATGTTTAATGATGCAGCCAAATGCCACTTTGACCAGGCCAAGCACTGTAATTTTCCAGTGTGGGAATACTCAGGACAGAGGAAATGGGGGTTTGGATGGCAGAAGAGACTACTGTGTACGGTATGTAATTTTCAGACAAATTACTATAAATTATACACTGAAATTCCTACCTTTAACAAACCAGGCCCTAATCCTGCCAGTATCAACTGGAACTTTCAATTAGCCCTGCAGAACACCTCCATGGGGAATCGACGCAGTCGGGAAATGGTAGCTGCCTTGGACATTCCACCTCCTAACCGCAGTTCCATGCAAAGGGCCAGCAACCAGGTCAACACAGCCACTCTAGCCCTGAATAAAAAAGACATGGGTGAGAAGAGACAACTGGTTAAGGCCATCAACCAGGTCAAAGGTCAAGAACATCCAGAGGAACTGGACATTGCCATAGATGGACGCTACAACTCCATAACCTTCGGTAGCAGCAAAAAGCCAGGCTACAATGCATCACAAGCTTACGCCATTGCATGCGAGACCAACACCGACAAACAGTATATTATTGGTGCGGCAATGCAGAACAAACTTTGCTGGACTGGAACCTGGCTTCGAGGTAATGGTTATGATGTTCATTGTCCGGGGGGTCATGAAGACTGCACAGCTAATATTGAAATGTTCTCACCTCTTTCAGAGTACGAGATGGCTAAATCCATAGGCGAAGATCTGGCAGCGGACGGGTTCAAGGTGAAGCACGCCACAACAGACGGTGATGCCCGGTCAGCCCAGGGATTCCAAGATGCCATGCGAATTTTTCATCCAGACTGGCAAGTCACTCGACTGGCCGACCCAACCCATGTCAGCAGAGCCCAGTTCCGGCAGTGTCGCAGTGCCCACTTCAGCCCCGAGATGTTTCCCTGCAAAACAAGAACGAGGTTAGACGACATGAGAAAAGTTTTTGCACAAGATGTAAAGGCCCGGTGCAGCTTAGTCTATAAGAAACTCATGGATACCTACACTGGAGACATCAACATCATCTGTAGTAAACTTCCTCTTGTCGTAGAAAGTACCATCCTCTGCTACTCAGGAGACTGTTCAAAATGTCGAAGGAATTCAGTGGTGTGTGAAGGTGGAGACAGACACAACTGGTGGAATCAGTCTTATATCCTCGCCCCGAACAAACTGACATCCCTGCACCTGAATGAAAATGACAAGCACTTGTTAAAAGTCATTCTTGAGATGCGACTTAGCCAAAGTGCCATTGAGGAAATGAAACTCAACACGTCAACTCAGAAATGTGAGGGTCTTAACAGAGCAGTCAGCGAAGTTTTACCTAAGCACACCAACTATTCAAGAAATGCTGAAGGAATCCTCTCAGCTGAGATTTTAAGACAAAACAACAGTCCGGGACTAGCAACATCAATGAAAGCAGCAAAGATTACATTGCCACTGTCCGGCCACACACATCAGTACCTAAAAAGCATTGACCAGGAATATGCCTATCGCAGAGAATACAGAAAGAGAAAAGCAGTTAAAAGGCGAGAAATGCAGAGAAAAGCTACGCTAATAAAACAACATGCGGCGGCTAGAAAAGGAAAGACCAAACCCGGATGCACCTACAACAAAGGGCAACTTGATCCCAAACCCACCTACCTACAGTCCAAGGGAGACAATCCAGAGGATCACACCTACTACCAGACATGAGTTGCCAAGACGAAGACAAAACGGCCCTTCTCAGGGCCAACCAAATTATTCGAAAAGATACCTACTATACAAAGTCGTATAAGAAACGTGTAAAAATTAACACCAGGCCACAACCCTAAAACTTCCACATAAATACATAAGACACATCATACACATACGCACACATGTACATACATACATCCATCCATACATACATACATACATACATACATACATACCTACTTACTTACTGATCAATATTTTTGTCAAAAACTACAAACTATACCCCCCCCCCCCCCATCTTCCTTGAAATGACAAACCCATCAACCCCCATTTCTATTTTAGTGAAAAGTACATATTTTTACACAACATAATTTCCACTTACCTGAAATTATAAACTCCAATACACAACCTCTGCCTGCATGTGCAATTATGAGTCGGGCAAAGCCTGAATCCCATTTCCACGTGCGGTTTCCTGCAAATAAATCCATGCACATGTTATTGTAAATATTGGCCCAATCACCACCTTCTTATTGCGCCTTATTTTGGGTGGGGGAAATCAATGGATAGCTTGTCTGTCATTTCCAATAAACACCTCGTCTTTCATCTATGACTTCAAAGGGACCCCTTATTAAGAATACACATGCAAATACACATTACAAAACAGTTTTTCTATTTTTAAAAAGGAACTATCTTCGTGGTCAATGGATGCACTAATGTGACCTCTTTCACCGACATATCAATTCCCCTGAAATATTGCATTCTGGGATGCATAATTAAAATTTTTTTTCAATCACTCAAAACATTTTAATTTTTATAAAAATTAATTTTAAAATGTTTAAATATTTTTTTAAAAAATTATGAAACTATTTCAAAATGCATAACCCACCTCCTGTCAAAATTTCATTGTCATATCTTTAAAAATAAATTCAGGGGAAACCCTCAAACACCCCATCATAAGGACCCGGACCACAATTAGCTTACATATAGACTTATATAGTAAAAACATGTGTTTTATTTTCTTTGTAACTTTTTTAAAAATCTTCATTTCCAAAATATCTTTGACCACATGATAGAGCAATGTGTCAGATAAATATTCACATCCAGAAATAGGGGTGTTGAATGTGGAATTCCCTGGTTATTAATAAACTTCTGACGTCATGACCTCGGGATAGCTCTCGCTTGGCAAAAAAAGTGTAAACAAACCAAATGAATGCTCTTTTCAATTCATATTTCTAGGCATAATTTTTGCTTGAAATGCACCTTGCTGCATATCATTGTAAACTTTAGACACTCTACTTTTATTCTATACCCCAAAAGTATCTAAAACATGTGAGCTATTTTTATTTTTATCATTGAAAGGGAGGCATATGAATTTCCTACATGTGCTACGTTTTAGCCATTTGACCTTCACCCTTTAATTGTGGCCCGGATCCTATATGGAGGCATAAAATTCATTAAAAAATTTTAAGGCCATATTTGAAATCCTTAGATACTACTTAACTAATATACCAAGTTTGATTGAAATTGGTTGATATCTACATGTAAAATTACATATTGTGTATACTAAGGCAATACAGGAAAGAAAATGGCAAAAAATGGCAAGTATGAAATTTTAAAATTGAAATATGTAAAAACTGTTAGACAATAAAAGGAACTAATTATTACAAGTAAGTTGTTGATACCTCTTAAACACACACACACTCTTAAATATGTAAAATACAAGATTTTTAGATTTCTAGGTAATTTGATGATCTGTACCCTGCATTTTCATAAAATTTTCTTAAATTAAGAAATATAAAATCTATCATGAAAATCTGAGAGTGACAATAGGGGTAAACATTTAAAGTACATTTATTCATAAATCAAATGATGTATCACACTACTGATAAAAGTGTACATAACATTCAAAATAAACAGATTTTTAAGCCCACCCCCATATCCTTTTTCCTGACTGTGAAGAGGGGCCATGTGCAGCTGATTGGCTAAGAGTCTTTGTATAGGTAATCTTAATACCCTATGGGAGTCTGTTTTGACAGGTGATTGTCAAAGGAATATATTGCAGTAAATACCACTAAAAAAGTGTCCAAATAAACATTGTCATAATTCAATCTTGCTTTCAAATCCACTCTTCACTACACATGAAAACAATGAAAGGTGACCGTAAAAGAAGAAAAAATCTTAATTTTGGATTTAAAAAAGGGAACACTCATTATATTAAGGCTCATCAGGCTACGTCAAACGCCGCAGCTTCAAGTTCAGCGTCAAACATCCAGGGATCCCCAGAGACCGAGACAGCACATCCCCTTGCTGAAGGCCAGGAAAACATCTCAAGGACACCGATCCTTCGTCCCAGACCTGAGCCATGCCAGGAGCTAAAAAATGAAGAGACGTCTTATGAGTTTGAGGGAAACCGCATTGTTGACATAACATTGGTCTTGGAAATGTTTAATGATGCAGCCAAATGCCACTTTGACCAGGCCAAGCACTGTAATTTTCCAGTGTGGGAATACTCAGGACAGAGGAAATGGGGGTTTGGATGGCAGAAGAGACTACTGTGTACGGTATGTAATTTTCAGACAAATTACTATAAATTATACACTGAAATTCCTACCTTTAACAAACCAGGCCCTAATCCTGCCAGTATCAACTGGAACTTTCAATTAGCCCTGCAGAACACCTCCATGGGGAATCGACGCAGTCGGGAAATGGTAGCTGCCTTGGACATTCCACCTCCGTTCCATGCAAAGGGCCAGCAACCAGGTCAACACAGCCACTCTAGCCCTGAATAAAAAAGACATGGGTGAGAAGAGACAACTGGTTAAGGCCATCAACCAGGTCAAAGGTCAAGAACATCCAGAGGAACTGGACATTGCCATAGATGGACGCTACAACTCCATAACCTTCGGTAGCAGCAAAAAGCCAGGCTACAATGCATCACAAGCTTTGTTAGGCCCGGTGCAAAGTCTAGTGAAACCATGGATACCTATCTGAATTTTTCGTAGAAAGTACATCCTCTGCTATCAAGTGAATGAAAATGACAAGCACTTGTTAAAAGTCATTCTTGAGAAGTATGTCAGCGGCACACCACAACAGACTTCCAGTGATACTGGCACACACATTAGGGCCATAAGAATACCAGCACACAAATGCTAAGCCAGGTTCCTGTCCAGCAAAGCTTTTTAGGTACTGCACACATAACATTTTAAGTCTTGATGAAAAACAAAGGATGTACTTTTAGGTCCGGTCATGCAGGCAGTGTCCAGATTTCCATACACCTGTGAAATGGTTGATGGCCTTAACAGTTTACAACATCATCTTCTGCAGTTGCTGGCCCTTTCTGGAACCGGTTAGGAGGTGTGTGTCCAAATTGCCACTTCTTAACCCGTCACAGAGATTCCCCATGGAATTTCTGCAGTTGAAATAAATCCACTTTTTCATGCAAACTGGTCCATCTATGGCAATATGAACCGAGGTTCACACTTAACCAGTTGATATGAGTTGCCAAACTGCAGAATGTCAAGGCAGCTACCATTTCACCGAAACAAATTGCAGGGCTAATTCGAAAGTTTTTTTCAATGTAAAATTTGTTTCCAACCCCCACACAGTGCTTGGCCTGGTCAAAGTGGCATTTGGCTGCATCATTAGAACAAACTTTCATAAAACGTCTCTTCATTTTTTATTGTTTGAATGTTTTCCTGGATGTGCTGTCAACATCAGTCTCAAGTTTAATAATCCTGCGGCACGTAGCCTGGGCCTTAATATAAAGTGTTCCCTTTTTTAAACCCAAAATTAAGATTTTTTCTTCTTTTTTCAACCCAATGTTTATTTGGACACATTTCTGAAAAGTACATATTTTTTACACAACAAAATTACAATCCACTGAATATATTGGGCAAAAAATCTGTTTATTTTGAATGTTATGTACAATTGTAATTGATTTATTACTTTAAATATTACCACACACAGACTGCCATAACTTAATTTAAGAAAATTTTTACCTATAAAAGGGTGGAAAATTTAAGAATGAGGTTAAAAATCTGTTTATTTTGAATTTTTAACAGTTTTTACATAGTTTTGAAACATCATTTGATTTATGAATAAAATAAAACACATGTTGACTTCAAACTAATCAAATTACCTAGAAATCTAAAAATCTTGTATTTTACATATTTAAGAGTGTGTGTGTGTTTCAAAGCTTTTACAATGTCTAACAGTTTTTATAAAAATTAATTTTGCCATTTTTTGCCATTTTCTTTCCTGTATTGCCTTAGTATACACAATATTAATTTTACATGTAGATATCAACCAATTTCAATCAAAATTGGTATATTATGTTAAGTATATTTGGAAAGGATTTCAAATATGGAAACCTAGAATTTTATGCCTCCTTATGATGGGGTGTTTGAGGGTTTCCCCTGAATTTATTTTTAAAGATATGACAATGAAATTTTGACAGGAGGTGGGTTATGCATTTTGAAATAGTTTCATAAAATTTTTTTAAAAATATATTTAAACATTTTAAAATTAATTTTTATAAATTTTTGAGTGATTGAAAAAAAATATTGAAATTATGCATCCCAGAATGCAATATTTCAGGGGAAATGTCGGTGAAAGAGGTCACATTAGTGCATCCATTGACCACGAAGATAGTTCCTTTTTAAAAATAGAAAAACTGTTTTGTAATGTGTATTTGCATGTGTATTCTTAATAAGGGGTCCCTTTGAAGTCATAGATGAAAGACGAGGTGTTTATTGGAAATGACAGACAAGCTATCCATTGATTTCCCCCACCCAAAATAAGGCGCAATAAGAAGGTGGTGATTGGGCCAATATTTACAATAACATGTGCATGGATTTATTTGCAGGAAACCGCACGTGGAAATGGGATTCAGGCTTTGCCCGACTCATAATTGCACATGCAGGCAGAGGTTGTGTATTGGAGTTTATAATTTCAGGTAAGTGGAAATTATGTTGTGTAAAAATATGTACTTTTCACTAAAATAGAAATGGGGGTTGATGGGTTTGTCAAGGAAGATGGGGGGGGGGGGGGTATAGTTTGTAGTTTTTGACAAAAATATTGATCAGTAAGTAAGTATGTATGTATGGATGTATGTATGTACATTTGTGCGTATGTGTATGATGTGTCTTATGTATTTATGTGGAAGTTTTGGGTTGTGGCCTGGTGTTAATTTTTACACGTTTCTTATACGACTTTGTATAGTAGGTATCTTTTCGAATAATTTGGTTGGCCCTGAGAAGGGCCGTTTTGTCTTCGTCTTGGCAACTCATGTCTGGTAGTAGGTGTGATCCTCTGGATTGTCTCCCTTGGACTGTAGGTAGGTGGGTTTGGGATCAAGTTGCCCTTTGTTGTAGGTGCATCCGGGTTTGGTCTTTCCTTTTCTAGCCGCCGCATGTTGTTTTATTAGCGTAGCTTTTCTCTGCATTTCTCGCCTTTTAACTGCTTTTCTCTTTCTGTATTCTCTGCGATAGGCATATTCCTGGTCAATGCTTTTTAGGTACTGATGTGTGTGGCCGGACAGTGGCAATGTAATCTTTGCTGCTTTCATTGATGTTGCTAGTCCCGGACTGTTGTTTTGTCTTAAAATCTCAGCTGAGAGGATTCCTTCAGCATTTCTTGAATAGTTGGTGTGCTTAGGTAAAACTTCGCTGACTGCTCTGTTAAGACCCTCACATTTCTGAGTTGACGTGTTGAGTTTCATTTCCTCAATGGCACTTTGGCTAAGTCGCATCTCAAGAATGACTTTTAACAAGTGCTTGTCATTTTCATTCAGGTGCAGGGATGTCAGTTTGTTCGGGGCGAGGATATAAGACTGATTCCACCAGTTGTGTCTGTCTCCACCTTCACACACCACTGAATTCCTTCGACATTTTGAACAGTCTCCTGAGTAGCAGAGGATGGTACTTTCTACGACAAGAGGAAGTTTACTACAGATGATGTTGATGTCTCCAGTGTAGGTATCCATGAGTTTCTTATAGACTAAGCTGCACCGGGCCTTTACATCTTGTGCAAAAACTTTTCTCATGTCGTCTAACCTCGTTCTTGTTTTGCAGGGAAACATCTCGGGGCTGAAGTGGGCACTGCGACACTGCCGGAACTGGGCTCTGCTGACATGGGTTGGGTCGGCCAGTCGAGTGACTTGCCAGTCTGGATGAAAAATTCGCATGGCATCTTGGAATCCCTGGGCTGACCGGGCATCACCGTCTGTTGTGGCGTGCTTCACCTTGAACCCGTCCGCTGCCAGATCTTCGCCTATGGATTTAGCCATCTCGTACTCTGAAAGAGGTGAGAACATTTCAATATTAGCTGTGCAGTCTTCATGACCCCCCGGACAATGAACATCATAACCATTACCTCGAAGCCAGGTTCCAGTCCAGCAAAGTTTGTTCTGCATTGCTGAGCCAATAATATACTGTTTGTCGGTGTTGGTCTCGCATGCAATGGCGTAAGCTTGTGATGCATTGTAGCCTGGCTTTTTGCTGCTACCGAAGGTTATGGAGTTGTAGCGTCCATCTATGGCAATGTCCAGTTCCTCTGGATGTTCTTGACCTTTGACCTGGTTGATGGCCTTAACCAGTTGTCTCTTCTCACCCATGTCTTTTTTATTCAGGGCTAGAGTGGCTGTGTTGACCTGGTTGCTGGCCCTTTGCATGGAACTGCGGTTAGGAGGTGGAATGTCCAAGGCAGCTACCATTTCCCGACTGCGTCGATTCCCCATGGAGGTGTTCTGCAGGGCTAATTGAAAGTTCCAGTTGATACTGGCAGGATTAGGGCCTGGTTTGTTAAAGGTAGGAATTTCAGTGTATAATTTATAGTAATTTGTCTGAAAATTACATACCGTACACAGTAGTCTCTTCTGCCATCCAAACCCCCATTTCCTCTGTCCTGAGTATTCCCACACTGGAAAATTACAGTGCTTGGCCTGGTCAAAGTGGCATTTGGCTGCATCATTAAACATTTCCAAGACCAATGTTATGTCAACAATGCGGTTTCCCTCAAACTCATAAGACGTCTCTTCATTTTTTAGCTCCTGGCATGGCTCAGGTCTGGGACGAAGGATCGGTGTCCTTGAGATGTTTTCCTGGCCTTCAGCAAGGGGATGTGCTGTCTCGGTCTCTGGGGATCCCTGGATGTTTGACGCTGAACTTGAAGCTCCTGCGGCGTTTGACGTAGCCTGATGAGCCTTAATATAATGAGTGTTCCCTTTTTTAAATCCAAAATTAAGATTTTTTCTTCTTTTACGGTCACCTTTCATTGTTTTCATGTGTAGTGAAGAGTGGATTTGAAAGCAAGATTGAATTATGACAATGTTTATTTGGACACTTTTTTAGTGGTATTTACTGCAATATATTCCTTTGACAATCACCTGTCAAAACAGACTCCCATAGGGTATTAAGATTACCTATACAAAGACTCTTAGCCAATCAGCTGCACATGGCCCCTCTTCACAGTCAGGAAAAAGGATATGGGGGTGGGCTTAAAAATCTGTTTATTTTAAATGTTATGTACACTTTTATCAGTAGTGTGATACATCATTTGATTTATGAATAAATGTACTTTAAATGTTTACCCCTATTGTCACTCTCAGATTTTCATGATAGATTTTATATTTCTTAATTTAAGAAAATTTTATGAAAATGCAGGGTACAGATCATCAAATTACCTAGAAATCTAAAAATCTTGTATTTTACATATTTCAGAGTGTGTGTGTGTTTAAGAGGTATCAACAACTTACTTGTAATAATTAGTTCCTTTTATTGTCTAACAGTTTTTACATATTTCAATTTTAAAATTTCATACTTGCCATTTTTTGCCATTTTCTTTCCTGTATTGCCTTAGTATACACAATATGTAATTTTACATGTAGATATCAACCAATTTCAATCAAACTTGGTATATTAGTTAAGTAGTATCTAAGGATTTCAAATATGGCCTTAAAATTTTTTAATGAATTTTATGCCTCCATATAGGATCCGGGCCACAATTAAAGGGTGAAGGTCAAATGGCTAAAACGTAGCACATGTAGGAAATTCATATGCCTCCCTTTCAATGATAAAAATAAAAATAGCTCACATGTTTTAGATACTTTTGGGGTATAGAATAAAAGTAGAGTGTCTAAAGTTTACAATGATATGCAGCAAGGTGCATTTCAAGCAAAAATTATGCCTAGAAATATGAATTGAAAAGAGCATTCATTTGGTTTGTTTACACTTTTTTTGCCAAGCGAGAGCTATCCCGAGGTCATGACGTCAGAAGTTTATTAATAACCAGGGAATTCCACATTCAACACCCCTATTTCTGGATGTGAATATTTATCTGACACATTGCTCTATCATGTGGTCAAAGATATTTTGGAAATGAAGATTTTTAAAAAAGTTACAAAGAAAATAAAACACATGTTTTTACTATATAAGTCTATATGTAAGCTAATTGTGGTCCGGGTCCTTATGATGGGGTGTTTGAGGGTTTCCCCTGAATTTATTTTTAAAGATATGACAATGAAATTTTGACAGGAGGTGGGTTATGCATTTTGAAATAGTTTAATAAAATTTTTAAAAAAATATTTAAACATTTTAAAATTAATTTTTATAAAAATTAAAATGTTTTGAGTGATTGAAAAAAAATTTTAATTATGCATCCCAGAATGCAATATTTCAGGGGAATTGATATGTCGGTGAAAGAGGTCACATTAGTGCATCCATTGACCAGTCAAATAGTTCCTTTTTAAAAATAGAAAAACTGTTTTGTAATGTGTATTTGCATGTGTATTCTTAATAAGGGGTCCCTTTGAAGTCATAGATGAAAGACGAGGTGTTTATTGGAAATGACAGACAAGCTATCCATTGATTTCCCCCACCCAAAATGAGGCGCAATAAGAAGGTGGTGATTGGGCCAATATTTACAATAACATGTGCATGGATTTATTTGCAGGAAACCGCACGTGGAAATGGGATTCAGGCTTTGCCCGACTCATAATTGCACATGCAGGCAGAGGTTGTGTATTGGAGTTTATAATTTCAGGTAAGTGGAAATTATGTTGTGTAAAAATATGTACTTTTCACTAAAATAGAAATGGGGGTTGATGGGTTTGTCATTTCAAGGAAGATGGGGGGGGGGGTATTGTTTGTAGTTTTTGAAAAAAATATTGATCAGTAAGTAAGTATGTATGTATGGATGTATGTATGTACATGTGTGCGTATGTGTATGATGTGTCTTATGTATTTATGTGGAAGTTTTGGGTTGTGGCCTGGTGTTAATTTTTACACGTTTCTTATACGACTTTGTATAGTAGGTATCTTTTCGAATAATTTGGTTGGCCCTGAGAAGGGCCGTTTTGTCTTCGTCTTGGCAACTCATGTCTGGTAGTAGGTGTGATCCTCTGGATTGTCTCCCTTGGACTGTAGGTAGGTGGGTTTGGGATCAAGTTGCCCTTTGTTGTAGGTGCATCCGGGTTTGGTCTTTCCTTTTCTAGCCGCCGCATGTTGTTTTATTAGCGTAGCTTTTCTCTGCATTTCTCGCCTTTTAACTGCTTTTCTCTTTCTGTATTCTCTGCGATAGGCATATTCCTGGTCAATGCTTTTTAGGTACTGATGTGTGTGGCCGGACAGTGGCAATGTAATCTTTGCTGCTTTCATTGATGTTGCTAGTCCCGGACTGTTGTTTTGTCTTAAAATCTCAGCTGAGAGGATTCCTTCAGCATTTCTTGAATAGTTGGTGTGCTTAGGTAAAACTTCGCTGACTGCTCTGTTAAGACCCTCACATTTCTGAGTTGACGTGTTGAGTTTCATTTCCTCAATGGCACTTTGGCTAAGTCGCATCTCAAGAATGACTTTTAACAAGTGCTTGTCATTTTCATTCAGGTGCAGGGATGTCAGTTTGTTCGGGGCGAGGATATAAGACTGATTCCACCAGTTGTGTCTGTCTCCACCTTCACACACCACTGAATTCCTTCGACATTTTGAACAGTCTCCTGAGTAGCAGAGGATGGTACTTTCTACGACAAGAGGAAGTTTACTACAGATGATGTTGATGTCTCCAGTGTAGGTATCCATGAGTTTCTTATAGACTAAGCTGCACCGGGCCTTTACATCTTGTGCAAAAACTTTTCTCATGTCGTCTAACCTCGTTCTTGTTTTGCAGGGAAACATCTCGGGGCTGAAGTGGGCACTGCGACACTGCCGGAACTGGGCTCTGCTGACATGGGTTGGGTCGGCCAGTCGAGTGACTTGCCAGTCTGGATGAAAAATTCGCATGGCATCTTGGAATCCCTGGGCTGACCGGGCATCACCGTCTGTTGTGGCGTGCTTCACCTTGAACCCGTCCGCTGCCAGATCTTCGCCTATGGATTTAGCCATCTCGTACTCTGAAAGAGGTGAGAACATTTCAATATTAGCTGTGCAGTCTTCATGACCCCCCGGACAATGAACATCATAACCATTACCTCGAAGCCAGGTTCCAGTCCAGCAAAGTTTGTTCTGCATTGCTGAGCCAATAATATACTGTTTGTCGGTGTTGGTCTCGCATGCAATGGCGTAAGCTTGTGATGCATTGTAGCCTGGCTTTTTGCTGCTACCGAAGGTTATGGAGTTGTAGCGTCCATCTATGGCAATGTCCAGTTCCTCTGGATGTTCTTGACCTTTGACCTGGTTGATGGCCTTAACCAGTTGTCTCTTCTCACCCATGTCTTTTTTATTCAGGGCTAGAGTGGCTGTGTTGACCTGGTTGCTGGCCCTTTGCATGGAACTGCGGTTAGGAGGTGGAATGTCCAAGGCAGCTACCATTTCCCGACTGCGTCGATTCCCCATGGAGGTGTTCTGCAGGGCTAATTGAAAGTTCCAGTTGATACTGGCAGGATTAGGGCCTGGTTTGTTAAAGGTAGGAATTTCAGTGTATAATTTATAGTAATTTGTCTGAAAATTACATACCGTACATAGTAGTCTCTTCTGCCATCCAAACCCCCATTTCCTCTGTCCTGAGTATTCCCACACTGGAAAATTACAGTGCTTGGCCTGGTCAAAGTGGCATTTGGCTGCATCATTAAACATTTCCAAGACCAATGTTATGTCAACAATGCGGTTTCCCTCAAACTCATAAGACGTCTCTTCATTTTTTAGCTCCTGGCATGGCTCAGGTCTGGGACGAAGGATCGGTGTCCTTGAGATGTTTTCCTGGCCTTCAGCAAGGGGATGTGCTGTCTCGGTCTCTGGGGATCCCTGGATGTTTGACGCTGAACTTGAAGCTCCTGCGGCGTTTGACGTAGCCTGATGAGCCTTAATATAATGAGTGTTCCCTTTTTTAAATCCAAAATTAAGATTTTTTCTTCTTTTACGGTCACCTTTCATTGTTTTCATGTGTAGTGAAGAGTGGATTTGAAAGCAAGATTGAATTATGACAATGTTTATTTGGACACTTTTTTAGTGGTATTTACTGCAATATATTCCTTTGACAATCACCTGTCAAAACACACTCCCATAGGGTATTAAGATTACCTATACAAAGACTCTTAGCCAATCAGCTGCACATGGCCCCTCTTCACAGTCAGGAAAAAGGATATGGGGGTGGGCTTAAAAATCTGTTTATTTTGAATGTTATGTACACTTTTATCAGTAGTGTGATACATCATTTGATTTATGAATAAATGTACTTTAAATGTTTACCCCTATTGTCACTCTCAGATTTTCATGATAGATTTTATATTTCTTAATTTAAGAAAATTTTATGAAAATGCAGGGTACAGATCATCAAATTACCTAGAAATCTAAAAATCTTGTATTTTACATATTTAAGAGTGTGTGTGTGTTTAAGAGGTATCAACAACTTACTTGTAATAATTAGTTCCTTTTATTGTCTAACAGTTTTTACATATTTCAATTTTAAAATTTCATACTTGCCATTTTTTGCCATTTTCTTTCCTGTATTGCCTTAGTATACACAATATGTAATTTTACATGTAGATATCAACCAATTTCAATCAAACTTGGTATATTAGTTAAGTAGTATCTAAGGATTTCAAATATGGCCTTAAAATTTTTTAATGAATTTTATGCCTCCATATAGGATCCGGGCCACAATTAAAGGGTGAAGGTCAAATGGCTAAAACGTAGCACATGTAGGAAATTCATATGCCTCCCTTTCAATGATAAAAATAAAAATAGCTCACATGTTTTAGATACTTTTGGGGTATAGAATAAAAGTAGAGTGTCTAAAGTTTACAATGATATGCAGCAAGGTGCATTTCAAGCAAAAATTATGCCTAGAAATATGAATTGAAAAGAGCATTCATTTGGTTTGTTTACACTTTTTTTGCCAAGCGAGAGCTATCCCGAGGTCATGACGTCAGAAGTTTATTAATAACCAGGGAATTCCACATTCAACACCCCTATTTCTGGATGTGAATATTTATCTGACACATTGCTCTATCATGTGGTCAAAGATATTTTGGAAATGAAGATTTTTAAAAAAGTTACAAAGAAAATAAAACACATGTTTTTACTATATAAGTCTATATGTAAGCTAATTGTGGTCCGGGTCCTTATGATGGGGTGTTTGAGGGTTTCCCCTGAATTTATTTTTAAAGATATGACAATGAAATTTTGAATTCAGGCTTTGCCCGACTCATAATTGCACATGCAGGCAGAGGTTGTGTATTGGAGTTTATAATTTCAGGTAAGTGGAAATTATGTTGTGTAAAAATATGTACTTTTCACTAAAA
>NW_026922717.1:0-19659 GCF_032062105.1 Saccostrea cuccullata
TTGATATCTTGTTTTTGCAATGAAAATAGAACACGTAAATTTACTCACTTTGTCATTATTTCTTTGCAATATTATTTGTTTTAAGCACTATTACATGTATTAATCTGAAGTACAATTAAAAGATACCTGAATTTCTATATTTTGTGTTTTTGGAGACAGGATCTTCTAAAATTCTGTTGAAATTTCCATGGGTAACAATTGCGCCCCATTATTAGCGGACCTATTTATTTATTTATATGAAGCAGAATTTTTTCAACTACGAGGGTTGTTCGAAAAGTTCGTGTACAACTGTCATATCTTTTTTATTTGACGTCATATAATTACATGTATGTTATCCAAATTTGGTATAAATATTTTTACAATAAATCCAAATGATTTGTGTTAAATTTTCCAAAATATAATAAATTACGATTTATTCAAAACTTATCCAGATTTGCAAAAATCGGATCGCAGAGCAGGTCAAAATTTAGTAAGTTACAGACAAGACACTATATAATATCTGTAGTCGTATTGTCTGTAAAATGGAGCAAAAAAGAAAAACAAACCAGCAATTAAAATTAAGAATTGTTACGTCGATTCGTTTACCAAAATAATGGCTTTATATTATTTGCTTTGTTGAAAAGAAATTAACTTGAGAAGATATAGATAGTCATTATTAAAAACGACAAAAACGATGACGTTTTAGAACGTCACGAAGCAGCAGATTTTGTGGTTCACTCAGGAAAATTCCTGAATAAACTCTAAAAATGTTGGAGGAATCAAGAAAATATGTCACAAGCAAGTTGTGCATGTGTGTACAAATAGTACAGGCAGTATTTCAGTGACAGAGACTCTGTATCGGATGAGAACAATCTGTGAAGCTACGATTTAACTGTAAAAATCTGAACAAAATCTTTTAAAAGTTGGAACGTCAAGGAAAAACATCTCGTAAACGCAGAGTTAAGTAATAAAATAAATTAAAACATTAATAAAAGAAATTGTACATCGAGAGCAATTCTTAAAAAATAAATGTCAAGTATTAGAACAAGGATTCAATGACTGGGTATTGGATTATACTATGTGAAATGAATAGGGATACCATTATTTTGAAATTCTTAACGCTATGTTTTGAGGTTACATTGCAGTTAAGTGTGCTGCGCCGGGTACAAAACATGTTGATTTTAAAAAAAAGTAAAATGATTTCTGTTAAATCGAATGGTATGAAACTTCACACATCAATAAAACAAATATGTTTACATGTTATATTGTGCTTAGTTTAAATTTCTAGTGGGTAATATAACGAAGATTGACATCGTCAACGAACTTTTCGAACAACCCTCGTATTATGCTTGAGAAGAAGAAAATACTGTAGCCATTTGTTGCAGCCATCAACTAGACACATAGAGATAACAACGACGTATTGTCAATTAACAATGGTTAATTATTTCAATTCATTTGTCATGTTTGTGTCGACAAGATATATTCATCTGAACTTGAAATAAAAGATATATCCGAGTCTGTCACATCCGGTTTATATTTGGATTTATTGATTGTATGTTATTTTAATTACTTCTCATTCGAGAATATTACATTCTTAAAGAGATTTCACGATATACCAGTAAAGGGCTTTTTTACCTTTACTTGACTTGACGATTACGGCAGTTTCTTTATCGTGCAAACTTCTTTCACACGGGGCCTGGGTTTTTAAGGTCTAATCCGAATGACTAGCAACTTTCAATTCAAAGTGCCGAGGTCTAGTTTAAGAAGTATTTTATTCATAATATACAAAGTGTACAATATGAATATGGATTGACCAGCAGGCCAAGGGCCTATATTAGTTCTCTCCATTTGCGATCAAGGTACAATTAAATTACTGTACATATTTTAAAGTGCCGAGGTCATGTTGCTACCCATTTTTTTGCCTTAGATCGGTAGCGGTCGAGATTTGAACTAATGACCTTCCTAACACTCTCCCGACTGTACTACCGTGACAGTATTTCATACTTGGATATTTTATTGGAGTAATTGATTGATTGTATGTTGTTTAACGTCCGTCTCGAGAATTTTTTCACTCATTTCGAGACGCCACCACTTGCTGGTAAAGAGCCGCATATTTTGTCTTTTACTCGGCACTTAAAGCCATTAAGCAGAGAAGGATCTTTTTCGTGTAGTACCTACTGCGATATGATACCACGATTTATACGGTCTCATCCGAAGGACCGGTCCCAGCGTCCCAAAGTGGGGTTTCATTCCCACGACGTAAGAACCGTCTCCTTACTTCGCGACTCGAGAGTATTATTTTCGAAAAACACATTATTCGTAACATCAATTCATTAATATTTTGTTCAATGATCGATACAATGAAGGTTTCTTCAAATACAATCTGTAATTGAGTCAAATGGCGAATAACATTTTTCATACTAATTTTAAGACCATTATTTACAAACTGAATTGTCGACAGATTTTTTCCCGTTATTTCCCGATAAAACAAGGAACATGCAGCGGTTGTGATCAGTTGGTAGGGGCTGCTTACTAGTCCAAAGCACCAGATCCAACCTCTGTTTTAGAAGTCCATGTTGCTCTGCTCCTGATTTGTATTATTAAATTGGCTTTAGAGTTTGAAACTATTTGTTATCTCCATAGACATGTTTATCGTTTTTTTTTTTCAATAGATG
Source organism: Saccostrea cuccullata (assembly GCF_032062105.1). NCBI lineage: Eukaryota > Metazoa > Mollusca > Bivalvia > Ostreida > Ostreidae > Saccostrea > Saccostrea cuccullata. Next base: position 2,655 of record NW_026922717.1, read on the forward strand.
AAGCAGCTTCGTCCGTTTTTCAGTTACATGTATATTGAAAAGTTCAACATTTGCAAGGAAATAAATAAAAACGAAGCAAGGAGGGATTTTCGAAAAGTTCGTACCAACTGTCATAGTCATAATGAGTTTTTTTTTTTTTTTTTTTTTTTTTTTTTTTTTTTTACTAAATGTCATATCGTATCCAAATTTGGTAGCGATGTTTGAACCATAAAGTCAATGTAATGCATTCAGAAATTTAAAATATCTTTATTTCAAACTTTTTTGAATTTTAAAATGACGAAAATCGGATTGGGCAGCAAGTCAAAATTTCATTGTTTACGATTTATACACTAAATAATGCCTGTATCCTTTTAAAAAATGGATATTTATTATACGTATTATAATAATTTATGTTCATTTTAAATATCTTGAAGAAAGTATAACGAAGATTGATATCGTCCACGGACTATCCAAGCAACCTGTGTGGGTTTTTTTTACGTTATGGTGTATCATGTGCACGAAATTTGCAGTGCGTGCATAAATTCTGTGTACTCAATATTTTAGGAATAACTGTTTAATTTTTTTGGTGATGTGATCAATCGATTGGCTTGCGTGATAATTTGCAAAAACGCCGAGGGCGTTTATACATAAAATTTCCACGCAAGCCAATCAATTGATCATCGTCACGAAACCAAAATATTAGACAGTTATTCCATATAATTCCTCTTACCCATGTGCTCTAGCCCTGCCTCTGTCTCTATTTGTCCCGCCCCGCACATGTTTTTGGTTTGTTTAAGTCCCCTCGAGAATTTTTTTAAAGATATGCTGAGACACCACTACCTGCCAGTGAAGGGCTGCAAGTTTAGACCTTTTACTGTGAACTTAAGATGCTTAAGGCTATTGTGCAGTGAGGAATATTTTAAGGTCAGACAATAAGGTTCCTCAAATATTTGTTTTGTATATTTTTGTAATGTATTAAAAATATTCAAAATCTTAATTACATTCTATTATCTAAACCAGTTTCTAGACGTCTTTAAAAACTGAAACACTAAAATATTGATTTTTGGAAAATTAAGTTTTCCCCCAAACGGTTATATAAGAAACATTTCCTTCTGTTATCTTTCACAAATGCCTGGTAAGGTACCTCCATTTTTGTGAGTAAACATATTCAAGTAGTAATACTTCAATGACAAAATCTTGGAAAAATTATAATAATTATATTATTGTGAACGTATCATCTGTCCTTAAGGCTATTGAGCAGTGAGGAATATTTTGTGTCACCATCTACTAGGATACAGGACCTCGGTTTAAAATGTTTCGTCTAAAGGACTGTTATTACAGTACTCCACTTTCTCACTGGGATCTAAGATGGTAAGGACCGTCTTCTTACTCCTATCTACTGTTCACACCATCCTTGTTCTCCTTTGGGGGTGATTCCACAAATTTGAGACAAATGTTGTCACTCATGAAAAACACTCTAATATTCCTGTTAAATATAACAAAATTTCCCTGATTTTGTTCTAAATATTAAATAAAAAGATATTCTTTTTTGTATTGATGTGCAAAAATGTTAAAGTTTGATTTTAATAATGAAAAATAATGTCACTGTATCATGTATCAATGACGTATATCAGTGTCCCTATGATAGACTTACCACTTTCTGTGGGTTTTTTGACGCATCTAGTTTTTGTTTTTTCAGTTTTATTTGTCTTATTTACTCTAATACATTTCTCCTAAATATGTTTCGTTTTTTTCAGTAGGTTTTTTGATCATACTACTAAAATTTTGTTGTATATTTTTGTGTCACTTAATATTTCGTCATGACCGAAACGATTGTGCAATCTGCTATTTAAAATAGAGTTACTGCCCTTTGAATTATTACTCTCCATAAAAGAAGGCTAATAAACTACTAAAAGTTTTGATGGCAGGAAAGGAACAGTGTAGGTCAAAAGGTTTAGAAGAAAAATCCCGTTGTAAGTATCTTTTTTTATTAGTTCCTTTATGGTAGATCATGACCGAATGTTCTAAAACACGACAATACAAATATTTCATATAGTAAACTTGTTCCAAACGGCTTTATTTAATGTTTCTGCAACGTAATGTACATCATTGTACCATCCATATAGTACGTATGGTGAGCTGTTCAGGTAATAACTCAATTTATGTCATGACCAAAACGGTCATTTACCGCAACTTAATATGTTGTGGTCATGACAATAGTTACTATTTTCAACTCAAACTTTTTATCATTTATTAATTTTGCTAAAACAACAACATATATCATTAAACATTTTAAACTATCAACCTTATAATTGATTTTTTTATTTAATTAAGCATAAAACAATTGATTTTTTTGTGTTTCGTAAAGAGTTGGACTTGACAGACAAAAATCATGCATAATTAGACCGTTTAATTTATTCGATGTTACATTGTTTTTTATTTTTATTTTTATTGGTGTTTTGGTGTTTTTATTTTAGAATTATGCATTGACTTTTTTATACGTATAACAAAGCAATGTCATGACCAAAAATTTTATGTCATGACCGAAAATTTTAGTCATGACCACAGCACCAGTCTTTCGTGCAAATAAAATTACATGCTATTAATTATTAGTAAAAAATAAGCCTTAGTGATATGATTTACTTCATTTTATGCCTGTTACTTCCTAAAACGTATAAATATTTGTTTTTTACAACAACAAAAATTGATTTTGTAATTACACAAATAGCATATTTTTACATCTGGCGATTTATTTGGCCCTCCACAGATTAGAAACGTATTCCAAAAATCCTCAACTTCTATTATATTACAGAGTATTAATTTTCTTTTCATTGGTAAAAAAAATATTTCTTTTCAATATATAGAAAAATATAAACTGCATGTTTTTATATCGTTGCGGTCATGACCAAAGCTTAAAAAATTTGATTTTACTTCTTAAATTTAATAAAATCTGTTTACTTTGACTCGTGACTAGCGTTGAAATTAGAGAGCATATGTATTACAAAGCTCATTGAACCATGTTGGACAGAGAAAGAAGATAGAGCAATATTAACTTCTTCACTTATGAAAATTGTCTCAAATTTGTGGAATCACCCTTACATGATCGGGAAACTGGAAAATTCGTAGGCAATTATAATAATATTAAGTGTTGAGAGGCCTAACAATGTGTAAGAGAAAAAAGTCGGTCAACATTAGAGTTATATATTCTAATTGAGTTAACATAATAATATTTTTATTTGGACTTTTAATATTCCTATAATATTAACTTATCTGTCTATAGGGTACCATCTTTAAGGGGGCCGACTATAGTTTCCATTGCGCAATATTTCGCGCATCATAGTAAAACTAGAGGTACTGTAGGCGATGAGCTCACTAAATGATACCCCCCGCCTCCATATAGTTATAATGGCAAAGTCCATGTTTGCTGTGGCCGGAAAACCCAAAATATGTGTCGGATCAAAAAGTAAAATAGGAGGTGCACAATGGCAATATGTAATAAAGATTCTGTGAAAGTTTCATTAAATTTCATTCAGTGGTATGAGAGGAGTTGCGGATAAGAGATGGGTATCCCAAAGAGTAACAGACGGACGGACGGGCGGAATTAACGATTACTATATACCCTCCCGCTTTTCAAGCGGGGGGGTATAATGAAGCATATATTTTACTGTTTTAATGCAACTTTTTTCGCTTAGTTATTAAAATTAAACAAAATTAAGAAATTATAGGTATAAAAACTGATTTTTTAACCGATTTTGCAATTGATAGGTAGGTTGACGTCGTTGCAGTGTGTGTTTGACGTTATGATAATCTACGGGCAAAAGGGTCATTTTTTTTATTTTTTTTTTATTTTTCGACGTCTTGCCCCCAACTGGAACTATACCCCCCCCCCCCGGGTTTTTAAAAATAAATATATTTCCGAAACAGGTGCCTGTGTACCAGGGACCTATATACTAATTAGTATATAGGTCCCTGCTGTGTAGCGAACATAGTTGAAACTAGAGGTACTGTGAGCAATGAGCTCACTAAATGATACCCCCCGCCTCCCATATGGTTATAACTGATGACAAAGTCCATGGTTTGCCATGGCCGGAAAACCCAAAATATGTGTCAGATCAAAAAGTAAAATAGGAGGTCACAATGGCAATATGTTATAAAGATTCTGTAAAAGTTTCATTAAATTTCACTCAGTGGTATAAGAGGAGTTGCGGATAAGAGATAGGTACCCTAAAGCGTATCAGACGGACGGACGGACGGACAGACGGACGGACGGACGGACGGACGGACGGAATTAACGATTACTATATACCCTCCCGCTTTTCAAGCGGGGGGTATAACAATTTACAGTTGATAACTGTAGCTCCCCCTGGCCTGGTCATGCTGGTTGTCCATGTCATTCAGACCGACATCGGTCTGGTACGAGTTGACTAGAAATTAATCCAATCTCTCACAAGAGGGCGTTTTACGCTGGTGATTCGGGGAGATACTAAAGACCTGACCTACTAAAGACCTGACTGACCTGACCAATATAAAATTCGTCAAAATCACTATTTTAAGACCAATTATCATATTTTTTAGGATATTTTCTTGATAATAATATGAAATTAAGTTAAATAAATATTAACATACACATTTTTACCATATTTATTGTTATTTATCTGTTCATTTCATGGAAATGTAATGACCTGACCAAATATGAGTTGACCTGACCAAAACCAAAATCATCAATAATAGTAATATTTTTTAAATATTTGATAATTTAAAAAAAAAATTCTTCATTATAATGGTTAATACTTTGGATAAAATGGTTTTAGAAACATTTTTACCTCAAGTGTTAGTTTATATCATGGAATTTTAATGGCCTGACCTTAGATGAAATGACCTGACCAAATATGAATTGACCTGACCAAAACCAAAATCATCATTAATAGTTATATTTTTTAAATATTTGATAAGTTTTTAAAAAATTTCTTCATTAAAATGGTTAATACTTTGGATAAAATGGTTTTAGAAACATTTTAACCTCAATTTTTAAGTGGTTGTTTATATCATGGAATTTTAATGACCTGACCTTAGATGAAATGACCTGATCAAATATGAATTGACCTGACCAAAACCAAAATCATCAATAATAGTTATATTCTTTAAATATTTGATAAGTTTTAAAGAATTATCTTCATTATAATGGCTAATACTTTGGATAAAATGATTACATTTAACATTTTCAACAATGAACACTTGTTTAAATCTAGTTAGAATAATCTAACTGTGTCTCGGTACAAGCCCTCACCACAATATCATTTTAACGATAGAACATTCTATATAGTTTAAATCTACATCTTCTTTATAAACTTGGTCAATTTTTATTTATTTTGTTTTATTTTGCTTTGTTTGTTTGATAAAAAAAAATATTTCAAAAGATAATTGAATTTTAATAACCCCATTTCAATCTGTATAATGAAGTTTAATGTTTACTAGTATTATACAAGCAGTATACACAAGGGATATTGAGAGGTAATGGTTAAACAAACAACATAGGTCAGTGCCCCTTTTGACACTTCTATCACAGTAACTTACCATAGAAGTTGTAAAATTTAACAGTTTTAATTTCATCATTTTTAATCTGAATTTAGAAAAAAAAATTATAATATGTATTTTTGTTTCTTTCATAAATTAAAAAAACATAAATACACAGATATCACAGCCTAAATACAATATGTAACATGTTTAAATTAAATACTGAGTAATCAATGTTTATAATTCGTTTGTCTGCATTATAGGGTTACATCTACAGTTGTATATATCTTTACATGACACAGATTTAATCTTAATAATCCAAATTTTTAAAACATTGGACGATGTGAAAAAAGATAAAAATAATATTTACTAGTAAAGTCTAGTATATAAAATACATGCATGTATTTAAATATTAAATAGCTGCTTTAATTATATTATACTGAATCTTATATACTCAATGATTTCCATTATTGCACTCATAAATGCAAAATTTAAAAAAATAGATATAATTTGAATAAAATTGTAGTGTCAGGACTTTAGCATATGTATACAGACATAGTTGGTCAGGTGTTTAGTAGAAATGGTCGGTCAGGTCATTCATATAGATACGTGGTTGGTCAGGTCCTTAGTAGGTAGAGTCGGTCAGGTCTTTAAAGCATTGGACATGCCCATGCAGTCAGGTCATTGCAATATATTGTTGTAATGTCACCAATATTTTTTCAAATGCTTAAAAAAAAAGATTTAGTATAATTGTTAAATTGTATTAGTATTAAATTCTTAAATTGTAGTTTGTGAAAATTCACATATGTATATAAATTCAGACAGTTTGCTTGGTCAGGTCAATGCAATTTTTTATGTCCTAGTTCAAATTAAAGTTCATAAATGTGTGTTTTCATGTCTGAAGTGTTTAATTAATTATATAATATCATACAATTGATTATGATATAAACATAAAGTATGAAATAATTAAAGAAAGATAAAGATTCTAAGTGATTTTTATTTGGTCAGGTCATTTCATATTTGGTCAGGTCATTTCATATTACCGGTCAGGTCATTAAAATTCCATGATATAAACAACCACTTGAGGTAAAAATGTTTCTAAAACCATTTTATCTAAAGTATTTAACCTTTATAATGAAGAAAATCTTTTAAACTTATCAAATATTTAAAAAATATAACTATTATTGATGACTTTGGTTTTGGTCAGGTCAATTCATATTTGGTCAGGTCATTACATTTCCATTAAATGAACAGATAAATAACAATAAATATGGTTAAAATGTGTATATTAGTATTTGTTTAACTTAATTTTATATTATTATCAAGTAAATATCCTTAAAAAATATGATAATTGATCTTAAAATAGTGATTTTTGACGAATTTTATGTTGGTCAGGTCAGTCAGGTCTTTAGTAGGTCAGGTCTTTAGTATTTCCCGGTGATTCGAGGTGTTCCGAAAAGATCATGACAGAGTACCAGTCTACATATTACACCCGATCGCGGGAAATATGGGTATGCAATGAACATTTGTGACTGTGGTATATTTAGTAAATATTTGGTAAGAGACTCTTACAGTGAATTTACATTTCCTCTTTTTCACCTAATTTAAATTTTTGAGTTAGCGCCTTCGATTGTTATTAAAATGGCGCCTCAGCTTACGCGGGTTATGGATTTTTTTCTGCGACAGATGCGACATGCATTCCCGTACTAATAACCAAAGAAAGCATTTTATTGTTTAAATTATAAATACCTTGATCAAGGTATTTTATGTAATGAAAATAAAAAAAAACATTCTTAGAAAATTAAAAAAACTGAAAGCGAGTTCTGAGTTTTTGTCCATGTGTCCACTCGTGCATGAAAAACACACTAGTATCAAAAAAGACAGCATAAAGGAACGTCTCCTCACACGACATGTTTTTATACTGATTTCTCTGTGTTATAGTACTTTACATGCATGGGTGAATTTACTGACAACAACTCAGAACTCGACTTTCAGTATTTAATATTTTAGGAAATTTTTTGAATTTTCATTAGGGACCTACATAAAATTCCTTGATCAAAGTATTTGTAATACCTTGATAAAGCTATATAGCTTTATCAAGCTATATACCTTTATCAGGGTATTGTCCAGACTTTCACCTACATCGGAAGGCGCCTGTTCACTTCCCTTCAGAGAGTAAGAATATTCCTTTTAATGAAGAAAACACAGGTATTACATAGATGTCATTGTAAGTTACAATGTAACGGAGAGGAGGAAATGCAGCGGACCAGAACAAGATTCAAACTTGGGTCCCCTGATTCACCAGTCAGATGCTCTATCCACTGAGCTTTCTGGCCACTGGTGATCGAACCTGGCTGACCGCCACATTATCTAGTAATGCAAGATTCAAGCAGAATGTATATGATAGGGAATTGCAGGTTTTCAGCCTCTTGTCCCTTGTTTTGTAAACCAATATACACAACAGCAGCAGATCTGTACTGTAGGTTGCTGATCTGAAAAAAAAGGAAATTTAGATGGACGACCAGAGAGCTGCAGTGCATGCACATATCATAAAATATGGTAACTGCACTTATTTTGCACGAATTTTAATTCTGTTAACAGGTTCTCTAGCATCTTTATATAGCTCCTAAGCTAATTCTTAAGACGATGTCTTAATTAATTTATTAAATATGGTTTCAAAAGTTACATGTACCTCTTCAAAATTTCCGTTTTTTATTAGAGGAGTTAATTTACAAGTTTGTTGAAGGTTATTTATATGATTAGATTATTTTCAAATGTAAGAAACTTAATTTTTAGCTCTACTGGTCAGAGACCAGAAGAGCTTATGCAATAGTAATGCGTCCGGCGTCCGTCCGTCTGTCTGTCTGTCTGTCTGTCCGTATGTCTGTAAACAATTTTTCAAAACGCTACTCCTCCTACAATTTTAGTCTGATTTCAAATATTACTTGGCACACAAGTAGACTACACTAAGATACATAGAATAGTGCATCGGTTTTTAATTTCGATGAACGGTGTTGCCATGGTTACTAAAAATAGAATTTTCTGTGAAATTCCTTGAAAACACTACTCCTTCTACAGTTTTGGTCTGATTTCAATATAACTTGGCACACAAGTAAACTACACTAAAATACATACAATAGTGCATCGGTTTTTGATTTCGATGAACAGTCTTACCATGGTTACTAAAAATAGAATTTTCTGTGAAATTCCTTTAAAACGCTACTCCTTCTACAGTTTTGGTTTAATTTCAAAATAAGTTGGCACACAAGTAGACTACACAAAGATACATAAAATAGTGCATCGGTTTTTGATAAGTACAAACCAGTAGAGCTACAGTCTCGACAGAGACTTCTGGTTAGTTTGATAACGTGGCAAATGTGCCCATTGATGATTCAAAGCCATACATCTTTTGATTAGAATGTTTGAATAGACAAAACTCAAATAGGTTCGAGTTGTCTGTGTGGTGCAGTGGTTAGAGCATCCGCTCTAGAGTTGCTGTTAAAAGAATTAATCCTTATGTCGCAGGTTCCGGCAATCCCACTGTGGGATGTGAAGACTGGTCCTTCGGATGAGAGCATATAAACCAAGGTCCTGTGTCACAGTAGGTGGTGGGCACAAAAAAGATCCCTCCCTGCTCAATGTCCCTGAGTGCCGAGCATAGTGCCAAGCTATAGATATCGACAGGAATTTAAGAATCTTCAATGTACAATCTTAAAATCATGCTGATTTAGGTGCTGTTGAACATGATTTTAAATGAGAAATATCCACGAGCCACAGTATTAAACTAATACCAAAAGATAATGATTTGGTAATATATTTTGGATTGAACATAGTGGACTGTTAAGTGTTTAGCCCTATGCATTATTTGTATACATGTTTATTTGTCAAATTTTAAAATTCCCTTTTTTTTTTAATTTAGGTGATGAAGAAATGAAGTGTTTGCAACTTTCTTTGCCTTTGACTGTTGACTGATTGCAGCAATGGTTGGAGGAAAAAGGCTTTCTGATGAAGGCCAAGAACAAGAGAATGTGATTATTGATTTTTTTTTTTCATTATGCTTTTTACCTCATCAGGTGATCTTTCCTTAGACTACAGAAAATTTATTCAGTTTTTAGGTCACCTGAGTAACTCAGGTGACCTATTGCTATCCGTTTTCGTCCGTCGTCGTGTGTCGTGTGTCGTGCGTCGTGCGTCGTGTGTTAACATTTGAACATTTTCAGCTTCTTCTCTGAAACCACTTAACCAATTTCAACCAAATTTGGTATACAGCATCTATGGGTGAAGGGGAACAAAAATTGTGAATTTCATGGTCCCTGCCCCCCTGGGGCCTGGGGGGTGGGGCAAAAACCACTTAAATTATTGCAATCTTTAAAAATCTTCTTCTTTACTCCTGGACATCAAGCAGGCAAACTGTTGTTATGAATGTAATGAACATTGAGTCCTCTACTTAAATTGTGAAATTCATGGCCCCAGGGTCAGGGGTTCTAGTGCTAGGGTGGGGCTATATAGATTATATAGTGAAATGCATGATTTCTTTGAAAATCTTCTTCTCTGCTCCTAGGTATTAGATAAACTAACCAAGCACTTAGTTATGATGAGCAAGAGTGCCTCTTCCAAAATTGTGAATTTTATGACCCAGGGTCAGGGGTTCTGGTGTTAGGGCGGGGCTCTATTGGTTCTGCAGTGAAAATGCATAAATTCTTTGAAAATCTTCTTCTCTACTTCTGGGTATTAAATAAACTAACTAAGCACATAGTTATGATGAGCAAGAGTGCCTCTTTCAAAATTGTGAATTTTATGACCCCAGGGTCAGGGGTTCTGGTGTTAGGGCGGGGCTCTATTGGTTATATAGTGAAAGTGCATTTTTTCTTTGAAAATCTTCTTCTCTACTTCTGGGTATTAGATAAACTAACTAAGTACTTAGTTATGATGAGCAAGAGTGCCTCTTCCAAAATTGTGAATTTTGTGGCCCCAGAGTCAGTGGTTCTGGTGTTAGTGTGGGGCCCTATTGATTATATAGTGAAAATGCATTTATTCTTTGGAAATCTTCCTCTCTGCTCCTGGGTATTTAATAAACTAACCTAGCACATAGTTATGATGAGCAAGAGTGCCTCTTTCAAAATTGTGAATTTTATGACCCCAGGGTCAGGGGTTCTGGTGTTAGGGCGGGGCTCTATTGGTTATATAGTGAAAGTGCATTTTTTCTTTGAAAATCTTCTTCTCTACTTCTGGGTATTAAATAAACTAACTAAGTACTTAGTTATGATGAGCAAGAGTGCCTCTTCCAAAATTGTGAATTTTGTGGCCCCAGGGTCAGCGGTTCTGGTGTTAGTGTGGGGCCCTATTGATTATATAGTGAAAATGCATTTATTCTTTGGAAATCTTCCTCTCTGCTCCTGGGTATTTAATAAACTAACCTAGCACATAGTTATGATGAGCAAGAGTGCCTCTTTCAAAATTGTGAATTTTGTGACCCCAGGGTCAGGGATTTTGGTGTTAGGGCGGGGCTCTATTGATCATATAGTGAAAATGCATAAATTCTTTGAAAGTCTTCTTCTCTGCTTCTGGGTATTAGATAAACTATGTAATTAAATAGCTATGTTGATCAAGAGTGCCTCTTTCAAAATTGTGAATTTTATGACCCCAGGGTCAGGGGTTCCGGTGTTAAGGCGGAAAGTGCATTTTTTCTTTGAAAATCTTCTTCTCTACTTCTGGGTATTAAATAAACTAACTAAGTACTTAGTTATGATGTGCAGGAGTGCCTCTTCCAAAATTGTGAATTTTGTGGCCCCAGGGTCAGGGGTTCTGGTGTTAGGGTGGGGCCCTATTGATTATATATAGTGAAAATGCATTTATTCTTTGGAAATTTTCCTCTCTGCTCCTGGGTATTTAATAAACTAACCTAGCACATAGTTATGATGAGCAAGAGTGCCTCTTTCAAAATTGTGAATTTTGTGACCCCAGGGTCAGGGATTTTGGTGTTAGGGCGGGGCTCTATTGATCATATAGTGAAAATGCATAAATTCTTCGAAAGTCTTCTTCTCTGCTTCTGGGTATTAGATAAACTATGTAATTAAATAGTTATGTTGATCAAGAGTGCCTCTTTCAAAATTGTGAATTTTATGACCCCAGGTTCAGGGGTTCTGGTGTAAGGGCGGGGCTTTATTGGTTATATAGTGAAAATGCATTTATTCTTTGAAATTCTTTCCTTTGCTTCTGTGTTTATGCCTATGATCCAAATATATATAATCATGATGAAGAAAGGTGCACCTAGCAATATGGTTATTTTTTATGCCCCCGCCCCTCCCCTGGGTTGGGGTGAGGGGGGGGGGGTACAAAGTCTAAAATTAATTAATGCTTGGAAATTTGCTCTTTGGTGTTAATCGACCATTTTATGATAAAATTTGCAAAATTTTGAAGTATGTGGCCCCAGGATCAGTGGTTCAGTGGATGAGGTGTACAACTGGTTATAAAGTGGAAGTGCATTTTCTCTTAATTGTACTCTGATCTACCTCTGGGTATTAAGTAAATAGAGTTAGCATGCTAAGTCTAAATTATTATAAGCAATGGTACCTCTTTCAAAATTGTGAATTGCAAATTCCATGGCCTCTGGTTTATAACATGAACCAAATTTAATTGTTTGAAAGTTGTTGCACAATACTCAGGTGACCTATAAGGCCCGTGGGCCTCTTGTTTTTTAAAACTCTTCCTGGATGGAACAATTTTCTGAAAAATTTGGTAAAATAAAAAAAAAACCACATGTGCGTCAAAATTTCAACAGTTTATCCTCTGTAGTGTATTTCCAGGAAATATAACAATCAATATTATATAATTTTTAAGGCTACAGTATTGTTAGTGTTTTGAGAGAAAGAATTACACATGTACTGATGAAAAAAATCTTAAGTTGGAAAGCAAAACTTTAAAGATTATGATATAAAAAAGTTTTGTAGCAAATCTTCATACTATATTGTACTAAATTGTAGTTTTTGGATGAACAAAATACTTGGAAATTAGAATAAATCATGTTAAAGTGTTTTTTAAAATTTATATAGGCTTTAAATACATAAATAGTACATGTATAGTAGTCCAGATATTGCTATCAAGGTTCTTTGATTTTGATGAATAGTATTGATATGGTTGCTAAAAATGAAGAATTTAAAAAAAAATGAAATACTCCACTCCAGCAGTTTAAAATGTCTAATTGCAATAAATTTTGCAACAAAAAGGAGAATTATTGAATGGTCATTATTATGTGTATTTTCTAAAATATAGTTTATTGAAAAATCCCAAGAGCCATATATTTCTTTTCTTTTATAAAACAATGATTACACTCAGTAAAGGTACCGTCTGATCTCTGTATATGTTCCATAGGCAATGTTTTTTTTTTGAAAAGTAGTATAAATATTTTATAGTCAAAATAAACTTGAATCGAAAATGTTTAATGTGAACAATTTTATATGTATAGGATTGTGAAAGAAAACGACAGAAGGCAAATGTGATGAATGATGCAGATAGTAGTACAGAGTCAAGTGAGAGTGAACCTAAGACTGGTTTTAGAGATCATTTGAAAACTGGTAAGTTCAGACAAGTTTTATTATATTGAACTCAATGAGACAGAAAAAAAAACTGAGAGATATCCAAATGTCTAAGATAATGTATTCAATAAGATTAGAATACAGTATGAAAATGGTTTTGGTGACTTTGGATCTGATGACCCTTTATATGAGTTACTGCCCTTTAACGTCTGTGCTTAATATTAAACCTACTTTGCGCTTAATATTAAACCTTATAACTTTAAGACTATAAGTCGTAGAGGCATAGGTTTTTTAGCTTTCCTGAGCCGAAGGCTCAAGTGAGCTTTTCTGATCACATTTTGTCCGTCGTCCGTCCGTCTAGCTGTCTGTCTGTCCGTCTGTAAACTTTTAACATTTTTGACTTCTTCTCAAGAACCACTGGGCCAATTTTGACCGAACTTGGTACAAAGCATCCTTGGGTAAAGGGAAATTTAAATTGTTAAAATGAAGGACCAAGGCCCCTTACAAGGGGAGATAATCAAGAAAAGACAAAAATAGGGTGGAGTTAAAAAATCTTCTTCTCAAGAACCACTGGGCCAGAAATGCTGAAACTTATGTGGAAGCATCCTGGGGTAGTGTAGATTCTAAATTGTTCAAATCATGACCCCCGGGGGTAGGGTGGGGCCACAATGGGGAATCAAAGTTTTACATAGAAATATATAGGAAATATCTTTTAAAATCTTCTTCCCAAGAACCACTGGGCCAGAAAAGCTGAAACTTATGTGGAAGCATCCTGGGGTAGTGTAGATTCTAAATTGTTCAAATCATGACCCCCGGGGGGTTGGACGGGGCCACAATTGGGAATCAAAGTTTAACATAGTAATATATGGGAAAAAATCTTTAGAAATCTTCTTCTTTTTAAGAACCTCTGGGCCAGAAAAGCTGAAACTTATGTGGAAGCATCCTGGGGTAGTGTAGATTCTAAATTGTTCAAATCATGACCTCCGGGGGTAGGGCGGGGCCACAATGGGGAATCAAAGTTTTACATAGAAATATATAGGAAATATCTTTAAAAAATCTTCTTCTCAAGAACCACTGGGCCAGAAAAGCTGAAACTTATGTGGAAGCATCCTGGTATACTGCAGATTCTAAATTGTTCAAATCATGACCCCAGGGGGAAGGGCGGGGCCACAATGGAATCAAAGTTTTACATAGAAATATATAGGAAAAATCTTTAAAAATCTTCTCCTCAAGAACCACTGGGCCAGAAATGCAGAAACTTATGTGGAAGCATCCTGGTATAGTGCAGATTCTAAATTTTTCAATATCTTGACCCCCGGGGGTTGTGCGGGCCACAATGGGGAATCATAGTTTTACATAGAAATATAAAGAAAAAATCTTTGAAAATCTTCTTCTCAAGAACCACTTGGCCAGAAAAGCTGAAACTTATGTGGAAGCATCCTGGGGTAGTGTAGATTCTAAATTGTTCTAATCATGACCCCTGGGGGTAGGGCGGGGCCACAATGGGGAATCAGAGTTTTACAATGGGAATCAAAGCATCCTATGGTACATGTAGTGTAGATTTCAAATTGTCTAAATTATGATCAGTGGGGTAGGTTTGGGTCACAATATGTATTACAAGGGGGAAATCTGGTAAAGAACGGAATGGTCAAAGCTTCTTAGGTGAGCGATGTGGCCCTTTGGCCTCTTGTTTTTATTTACATTTCCATTGTATATAAACAAAATTCCGTATAAATTGCTACAAAGTGGTATACAAAGGATTTTAAACTCACACACACACCCTCCCTTACGTTCACTCACACATATCGGATTAAACTGGAATTATACGGAAAAAAATTAAGGCTGCTTTTAGAATTCACTACATCAATTGTTCAACAAGAGGCATAGGGTTAATTGCAATGTGATCCTTGCAATTTTGACCTTGAAAATTTAAGGTCACCGTCTATCCTTTAAGCCACTTTTAGTTTCTTTTTCATGGTATTTGATCAAATGTTGATTTCAAGGAGTTAGATATAAAACAAAATTGAAATTCAAAGAAGGTGGAAAGACCGCTTATTGTTCTGTGAACAATTCTTATTGTTCTGTGAACAATAAGTCTCTTAGTGTAATTTTATTGTTTTCTTCACCTGTAAATTATTTTCTTCAAAATCTCTCACTTGTTTGCATATACAAATGTTTTCACATTTTCATGTCGTACTCTAGCTTTCAAAAAGACTTTAAACAATTGATACTTTTTCCTCAAATATAGGAGGTACCATGTGGAAGCAACTTTAGTTGAATATTTATAAAGAATATTTTAACTAACACACTAATGTTTAAATCTGATGAAGGCAGATTTTGAAGATTTTTAGAGCATTCCATTTTGAATTCACCTCCAACCTCTCAGACCTTCAAAACAACTGTGAATATGTCCTTGACAACCTCCCTCTAATAAACCATTGAAATAAATTTAGAAATACATCTAATCTGTTGGAACTAAACTTCATTGAATATCATGAATATTTCAGAAAAAAATTAACTATAATGTTTTTTCTAATTCTAGAAAACATGGAATTGACATTTGCTTCACAGAAATGGAGTATACTTGTTTCCATCTTGTTGTCGGACAAGTACAGAATTGCACAGGACACTTCATGGAAGGAAATGAAGAGGAAAGTAGAAGAAACTTTTCCATTATTGACCAGTGATGGAGCTGCAGATTCACAATTAATACAAGAGTTAATAGAAAGTGACAAAGTTCTAAAAGTCATTAAAACAGAGCAGGGTGACGTTATTGAGTTTGTCTCAGATGACATTCGTCATGAAGTGATGGCATATTTCACTTCAAATTGCCTGCGATCTGATGAAGATTATAAAAATTATATAGACCTGACATCAGTAGATTCTCTATTAGAGTATGCCCGCTCCCAGCTGTATATTAAGGATGATGGAGAACAGTGCCTGTACTTGACAGAGGAGATGATATTGTTCTTCATTCAGAAACACGGCTTGGATGCTTTGAAAAACATTGGACCAATCAGTGAAAATATAAAATGCAGTAAAGAGTTATCATATATCTGTGAGTATTAAATTATAGAATATAAATATATTTTCCCAAATATTTTCTCTGTTTTATGCAAATTGTAATTTCTGATTATATAATATAGATGGTGCAGAATTTTTAGCAAGGATTTATTAATTTTGTCATTATTTAATAGTGAGGTTGTTGAGATTGCTTAAATTTACTTTTCAGTTAAAATCTGTCTTTTTTGACATTAAAAAATCTCTTGATTACTTCTCACTAGAACTATATGACAATATTTAGGGAAAAAACCTGCATTTGCATCTTGCTAAATAAAAATTCTACTTACACAGTGATAACAATCATTAACATGTATAATTCTTTACAGTGAAGGTACCTGAAGAAGTATTGGAGTGGGATGTAGCTGCACGCTCTAGTTATGTAGACTGTGCTTTAAAAGGAACCCGTACAATACACAGGGCTAGAGCAATGCTCGTGGGTTGTGCAGGAGCTGGCAAAACTACTCTCCTCAACAGATTACAGAAGAAAAGTTTTAAAGAAATAAAAGAAATCCAATCAACAGTGGGACTAGAAGTCCATGAAGATATATTTGAAAGAGATTCCAAAAAACAATGCTCTAAAAGGTTTGATTAACTTGCAGTATATAAAGTGACAAGCCAATCCAAATTGTGTGTAACTTTCTGCCCATAAATTAAACAGAAATAGTGAATCTGCTTAATTAAGACCCTGTTGAAGTATTGCATTAAAAGATTTGCAATGTTTTTTCAATCAATTCAGTGTTTTTATTTCAGATATTAACGACGCCACAGATACAGATGGAAAACTGTTACTGAGTATTGTTGACTTTGGCGGGCAATGTGCCTATTATGCCTGTCATCAGGTATATTTAAGTAAACGAGCATTTTATATCCTTGTTATAGACAAGTCCAAATCATTTGACCAGCAACTTGACAGA
>NW_026922718.1:0-20149 GCF_032062105.1 Saccostrea cuccullata
GCTTTGTCATTTGTAGCTAGGTAACAATTGTTTAGGTTTCGACGGAGAGTATGGTGAAACGACCATGTTTCTTTGACTTGTTTTCAGGGTTTTTATCTTTATGATAGCTGACTCGCCCTAGTAGTGGCTTAATCCTGTTAATCATACACACCCCTTATTAAATTAATCCTATTTTTGACGTCAAACCCTATACTTTGATTCATTTAAAATAATGCAATATACATCTATGTATTCATTATATTTTACTGTTAAAATACACTGAAAATATTATCAAATATTTGCTATATTATAGAGATTGAGAGAAATTTTTTTTTTTATTAAAACATATAAAGGAATGTATGAAGTAGAAACAGAAAAAGGACGTTTCACAAAAGAAAAATATTTATATTCAATGAAATTCTGATATGCTCTTTAAATCAATATAATTCCTATTTTTTAGAAATATACATATAAGAAGTTACAAACTTTATTTCATCAGACAGTCTTTTTATACAAAAAAATTCCATAAATGTAGTTAAAGCAAATAAATGATACATGATTTGTTTTATTTTATGATTTACTAGTTTTATTTTTTTATCAGTGCTAGTCAGTTCTTCTTAGAGAAAACTTAAATAAAAAAATTATCAAGATGTATAACTCTAAATTCAGTACTTAGATGGTTGGTTTATTTTCTTCAAAATATATAAGACATAAGAGTTAATGCCAAGTTTTATTGAATATGAACAATGCATGATGATAGCTTTCAAAGATGATATGGCAAGACTTTTGAATTGATAAGAAATGCTGAATATTTTATTCCTCCGATTAAAGTTTTTTGTAGTCATATGACATGATTATTTTACAGGATGTGACATAACAATTGCACATTTTGTTATTGATAATGTAGCCTCTGCACCTTTTTCCTGGCAGATGTATTACTGTAATAACATAGGTGAAAATATCAACAAAAGATTTTATTGAGCATGATGAGTACCTGAAACTGCCTTAACTTCTAACTTCTTTTTTTTTTGGTTTAATTCTTAAATGTTTTATATGATAAAATGTGTTTTCATGTAAATGTTGTGCATGAATACTTCAACAAGAAAAACTGATAAACAATAAACATATTTATATTTAAATAATAATTGTAATAGATATTATGACATAACCTAAATATAAAATATATTTGTAATAAAGATATATTATTTAAAACCATTAAAGAAATATTGAACAGAAACATTCCTAGTTTCTTAATAATAGTGCCTAGGCTGTGTTCTAATATCATTTCTACCTTAATTGACTTTCATTTATAGATCTTATCTTGCTGCTCTTAATATTTCTTCTTTATGATTTTATAAGTGGTAAAATGGTAGTAAAAAAAACAAAGATAACAAATACATATGATTCTTTCCTCTATGATATTTTAATGAGTCTGTGTCATAAAAATATTAACATGTTGTAAGTTTATCTTAAAAAGTAAAAGCAGATGTAAACATCTATAGTTTTAAATCAAGATACTTTGATATCCAGTTAAATGAGAATGTTTCAAAGATATGTTTCCTAAAAGAATGTAAGAATGTGTCAAATAATTATTGTGAAAAAGAAAGGGTACATTTGATAAAGTAATAAAGTTTTACATAACAATGATTATATTTTGATGATAAAAGAGTCCTAGCATTTCTTTTGGCCATTAAGCAGTATGCCTTGTGAAGAGTTGTTGCTATCTATTTGTTGTACCTGAGTCAGGACGTTTGTTTTGGGGTTCAGACAGGCGGCTTTATTAAGACTGGAGGCTTTAGCAGGTGATACCTGTGGTGGAGGAATATTGCATGACAATTCTATGTATATATAGATAGAATTTTATCAACTAATCCCAATTTCAGCCAACTGCTGAATGTTGATGTTTTTTTCCCTCATTTTTTATTATTATTTTTTTTACATAAAGGGATACATGAGTTGGATCATCCCAAATAAGAATCTATTTCATGAAGTTAAATAAGATATATATACTTACTTTCCAAAGGTGTAGATGTTGTGACTGTCAATTCTTTCCCAATAAAAATAAGGTGTCTTTTTATGTGAATTTAAATGAAGTTTTCTGCATAGTGGACTTGTTAAATGGCTCTAGTGCTAGGAGAAAAGGTTTTATTTGTTCAAGACCACAATAAATATATTAAAGACAAAACAAGACTGAAATAAATGCTCTGTTTCTTAGGTGAGACATGGATATGTAAGTGTGTAGAGATTGGACTAATTCCATGTATATAGCAGCTGCAGTTCTTAAAAAAGCATCTTTATAGATTCATTTTTAATTGATAACATTTAAATAAAAGATAAGATAAAATTATTTTTTTAGTTTAAAAAAAATCTATTAAAGCTGAATTTTTCTAATTTGAAAGTGATTCAAATTTACTAGAGATAAATTTAAAAAAAAAAAAAGAGTCTCAATTTCGGAGACATCACTGCAGCTGTTATCTGATCATTAACCCCCCGCACTTTGTAATAGAATATTTGTTTTATTCAGGGAGGCTCCTATTCAAACCAAGCAAGTAATGCCCCTCCATTACCCCCAAATCAGTTTGGAGATCGATTTCAACAAAGCGCCTACAGCCAAGATTATGGCCAACAAAGCAGAAGCAGAGATTATGAAAGACAAGGCAAACATCCAGCTTCTGGTGGAAGGGATAGTGAACCTCCAGAAAAAAGGGGTAGGTTTGAAAACAGTGGGAATTCCAGTGCATTAGATTTACTCAAACAAGAATATGAAGATGATGAACCGTCACAGCC
Organism: Saccostrea cuccullata; assembly: GCF_032062105.1. NCBI lineage: Eukaryota > Metazoa > Mollusca > Bivalvia > Ostreida > Ostreidae > Saccostrea > Saccostrea cuccullata. The sequence continues at coordinate 2,767 of NW_026922718.1, forward strand.
ACCAATGGCAGCTCTTATGCAAGTGAAAGAAATCAAACAGGAAGCTCAGTGGCCCAGAGGTGCAGCTCCTTTTGGGATTGATCCCCAGCAATTAAACACACAAAGTCTGTTGGGACTACCTCCAGGTCATCTTTTGGCTGGGCAGCCTGTAGCGTTTGGTGGATCTAATCTTCAGCTGATCAGTTCTGCGGGGCTGGCAGGAGCAGCAGAGAGGGCAGCTGTTATTCCAGGCTATGGCCAAGCCTTTGCTCATGCTGCTGCAGCTCAACCAGACCTTGTAAAGGGTTTACAGGAGAAGAGAAATCTAGCAGAGGCTGCCATGAGGGCAGAAGCAGCTAATGCTTTTCTGGCACAACAGACTGCAGCAAATCAGCAGGCACAGCTTGCTGAGACTTTAAAGAACTGGCAAAATCAAAATCAGCAACAGGGCAGTAGCAGGCCTAATAGCCGTGGAGGCTATAATGATCATCAAGGACGAACACGCCCACACTCAAACCCCTCCCAAGGCTCTGGATATGGAAGATCAAATCCTCAGTATTCATTAAATCCAAACCAATCAGCCAGAGATCAAAATAGACCTAGTAGTGCAGACCAGAGAGAAAGCTATGGCCAAGGGAAAAATAACCAATCTGGCAACTCTGGTGGTAGACTAAATTATGGACAGGACTCAAATTCTAATGAATATGGTGGCTCCGATTTTGACAAATCCTCCTTGGACTCATCCCAAAATAATGACAAGCGAAGAAGGGAGAGAAAGAGACCTAGTAAATGGGACAACCCAGACGACAGTAACAGTAATGCAGCAGCCGCAGCTGAGAGTGGTGTGAGTCAGGAAGTGATGGCAAAAGTTCAGGCAATTCAGCAAAGTATTCAGAGACAGCATGAGCAACAGGAGTCTCAAGCCACTGAGGGTGGTCCAACAGGAATGCCTTCAGAGGAAGGCATCAAGCAAGAGAAATGGCCCGAAGGTCAAGAAAATAATCAGTTCCCAGGGAACTTTGGTGGTCCTCCAGGTCCAAGAATGGATGCAGGTGGTTTCCCTCCTCAGCGTGGTGGATTTGGAGGACGACCCCCAAGACCCATGATGGGAAGAGGTGGGCCCCCTGGTCCAGGACAAAGACCTCCACTGCCCTTCAGGCCACCTGGCCCAATGGGAGACAGATTTCCACGTCCTGATGGATTCCCACCAAGACCTGATGGATTTGGAGGTCCTCGTTTTGGAGGAAGGGGACCTCTTCCACCAGATCAAAGATTTGGAGGCCCTGGAAGAGGTGGTCCACCTGGTCCCCCTCCCCCTGGCGGACCCCCTGGACCCCCTCCCCCAGGCGGCCCACCCGGACCTCCACCTGGCCCTCATTTCAGACCGCGAGGTCCACCTGGTGATCAAGGAGGCATGAGAGGTGGGAGACCACCATTCGGAGGAAGAGGTCCACCTCCTTTTGGTGGAAGAGGAGGAGGAATGCCGATGAGACCACCACTTCCTAGAGGAGGACCACCTGGTGGAAGGTGGCCACGACCTTAAATTAGTGTTGGTTTTATGTTGTTGTTGCTTTTACACTTGTCATCATGTAGGAGAATTAAATTGTTTTCAGCATGGCTGTTTTTAATTCATGGGAAAACAAAAGAATACTTTTTAAAATCAGTTAATTCCTTAATTTCTTTTTTTGTGATTTTTTTAAAGCAAATACCAAAATAGCATAATAATCTACTACTCCACTAATCTATTGTAGAAAGAGTATACATATTTCTTAGCAGATGTTCATTTCAGCTTTTAACAGGAACATTTCTTAAGCTCAAGTCAAAAGTTATCAAAACTGGTATTTTAATATTTTGTCTAGCAAATTACTAAGCAAGTTCTAAAGTAATTTAAAAAAGTAAAGGTAATCAGTTTTTAAGAAAGAATTTTTATGTTAATACATGAGAAATAAGATATTTTTTTTTATTTCAAAGAACTGAAATACTTTTTTGTTAGAAACAAATTAGGAAGTGTAAATTGTTTACAACCAAGGAATTCCTTCATAGTGCTTAGTTATATAAATGATTTATCCTTTATATGATTGTTCATCTTGCACCATTTTTTTGTCAACTCTTGAAAGTATTTAGTCAATAGTTTTAAAGCTTCAGTAGTATAAGACATTCTATTTCAGGTACTCGGAATATGTATTTCAGTGTGATGTTCAATTTATTTGATTGAATTCTTCATATTACTATGAACCATGATTTGCACCAAAAAAAAAAAAAAATGACTTCACATTACTAGGAACAGCAGCATAATCATTATCTTGCTTCAATGAAAAAATATTTCCTATGAAATCAGTCTACTATTTCAGATGCTCTACTTTGCATGTACAGGTTGTGGAATGAATATTTTGTCAATCACTTTTAATTTACCTAGAATTATTAATTAATTAAAGAGATTTATTGTTAAACTTTAGGAGAACGTAGTTGAGCTAAGTTTTACGTAATCTGTAAAGTTAAATCTTCAAAGAGAAAGTTGAAGTATTTTATTTGAAGAAGTGTTCTTTTTATCTAAATGTAGTATATAAAGTGATTAGAAGCTTTATCTATAAAGTAAATACTGTTTTAAATGCTGTAGACGTATACCATTTAAGCCGTTTTCAGGTGTAACTGTTCACACTACCAATAGCATGCTTTTGATTAACTGTATAAGATCTTTATGTATAACCTCTACAATTGTTGTATAAAATGGTTTCTATGTTTTGTGATGTCTATTTACATGAAAAACCACTGTAGGTTTCACCATACCGGAGCTAGGTAAGCATTTTTTTTTCAGCTTCGACATGCGAGGTGGCCTCGTCGTTCTTTTTCAGCAGAATGAAGTAAATTTTATAAAATGTATGTCTTTGTTATTCTATTCAATTTCAGGATCTCGGTAAATCTCGAGAAATACGAGATTTTAAGAAAGGGAGTGTATGTCAGTATTTTTTAGCTTCTATTTACCTTGATGTTCTTATTAATAAGTGCTACTAATATAACCTACTAGAATGATGTTTTATCAGTCTATAATCATACAAATCCCTGCAAAATATAAGCGCAACTGTGGTATATTCACATACATTTTTCTCTGCACAGTTCAAAACTTTTTTGCTTAATGCCAATTTCGTAAGTAGTTTGTTACAACATGGGATACATTTTTCGTAAAGTTAATTCAGGTATGCTAATATGATTTTTTTAAAAATGCAATATAAAAAAACCTTACAATTTTTGAAGAATAATTTATTTAAAAAAAAAAAGATATTTTTTTAAGATTTATGGTTAACTGTTTATAGGTACACGGAGAAATCGTTTTTTGTAGGGGGTTATAAAAGGTTTCATAGGCATGGTTTTAGTATTCATGAGCACTGTTTAATGAGATGTTTTAAAATAACTGAGTTAGCGAGGAGTAAGTTCGGTGTATTTTTAAAAATAAGTATATTCCTCTATTGTCACAATTGCGATCAATGTCAAAATTATTTTAAGAAACTGAAAACTTAAGTAATGACATCTAGGCAAGGTGACAGTATCCGATAAGTTCCATATATTTTGATTAAAATGATAGGCATTGGTAATTTCTTTTTGAAAAGATTTCTTTGTGAAATGCATGTCCCGTATGGCAGCTTATGGCGAAGGTTAAAGTGTCTCGAATGAAAGTCGAACTTCAAAGGCCAAGGTCAATTTTTTTTTTTTTTTTTTGTTATCCAAAGAAAGGTTTTGTCACAAGGAAAACACCTGTGAAATATGGAAGTAGATTTAAGTTTGTTCAAATCATGACCCCCCGGGGGTAGGGTCGAGCCACAATGCGGGATCAAAGAAACCCTAGTGATTATTGCTCAAAAGTTATTACCAATATTAAAGTTTTTTAAGTGGGTCAAACTCGAAGGTCAAGGTCAAAAATATTTATATCCATTGAAAGGTCTTGTCACAGTGAATACATGCGTCAAGTATGAACGCCCATGAATTAACCAACTTTTCCAAAGTTATGGCCAAGATTTAAGTGTGGCAGACCCCAGTGGGTCAAACTCCATGATCAAGAGATTAACATTGGTGGTACCCAAAGGGAGGTCTTGTCACAAGGGATACTTCCGTGAAATATGAAAGCCATAGCTTCACCCACTCAGAAGTTGTGGACAAGGTAAAAGTTTTTTGCGGAAAAACAGGGAAAAAACATATACTCCAAATTTAAAAGGGGATAAGAGTGCTGTTTACAAAATATATGGGTACATGTTAGAATGGATTTAACCTTGATGTAAAAGAGGGTTTTGAATAGTTTATCTACGTCATTTTCAACATAATGCTACCTTAGGCTACCAATTTCCAAAAATGTTCAGATTTTTTATTCGTGAACAGAAATAACTTGTATGCTTGGAAACTTCATGCAAACATGTTTTCTTTTGGTTTAGAATTGTTTAAAGAGTAACAATTACTAGTAAAACAGTCGATACTATTTAACGTCAGGGGCATTTACACAAGGGTACAAGTATTATATAGTGTGTACAGAAACTTTGGAGTCAGATTGCTTTGCATAAAAAGGTGAGTATGTGAAACACTAATATCCTCAAGGAAAAGGTTTTTTAAAAGTAGATCAAAGTCAAGAGGTCAAGAATATTAGTACCGAAGAAAGGTCTTGTCACAAAGGAACAGATATGTGTACAAGTTATGTTTGTTAAAAACTGTGGCTTTTGTACATGTACGAGGAGTGATCAAAAAGTTCGCAAACTATCTCTATATCTACAAAACCACAATTCAGATTAGAATGAAATTCAGTAACACATAACCATACACAAGGTCTATAAATAGCATATGCTGAATAAAGTTTCTCTTCTTGTTTGTGACGTCATGATGTGAAAATGACGTCACTATTTAGGTCACATGTGACGAAAAATGGTTGTCTTAGTCGAACTCGTTAAACAAACGACTGTACCTTAGAAATATAATAATTTGTACACAGTTTATTGAGATAAATGAGTTCCTATGAATTCAATTAATGATTGGATTGATCGTTTTAGTGAAGGAAGGCTGATGGTTAAAAATGATACTTGTCATCTTGCCCAGTGAAAGCAAGTTTGAAAATATATGTATTTTTAATTAAGCAATTTGCTATCAAAGACCTCCAATTAACACTTTGAAAAATAGTTGAATATTTGAACAATGATATAAGTATTAAATACCTAAGATATCGTTTACTTTAGATTTTAAACATATTAGATATGATAAAAAGGATGCACCCATTCTCTATCCACCTTGAATAAAGGTCTCTCCTGAGACCGAAGATTTGTGTTTTAATGGTCGCCATGCTTATTTTTGAAAAGGACATTATTATCCACCCATTCTGTTGCCGAGATATGACCATTTCTGACAAATGAACTGGACTTGTCATAAAAATTAACTCACAAGGAAAGAAATATAAAACTCGGAAAAATCTTTCAACTTTTGTGACAGAACGCTACGAAGGGGGTCACGTGACCGCCAATATCACGTGATTCGCGCATGCGCAGAACGGTGGTTGATGTGCATTAAAATTCGGGAGGATTAATTTAAAATATAATCAACATTAAAACCAAATATTGTTTCTTGTATGGAAGTTATTCAATTAGTTTGCGAACTTTTTAATCACCCTTCGTAGATATGAAGAATTAATGTTCAAGTTTATGCAAGTTAAACTCCAAGGTCAAGAAATCAAAAAGAGTAGCCCAAGCACCAACCGTCCGAAAGTTATGGCCAAAGTGAAAGTTTTTAATTACAAGGTCAAAATTTATTTTACCCAAATATTATTTGTCTCAATAAATACACAAGTGAATTGTAAAAGCCCTAGCACATGGCACCAACCATTCAAAAGATTGCCGAGGTTAAAAGTCTGTTTATATCTAACTAAAAAAACTATGAACAGCAAAGCTATGCTAGCTTAGCCATGTTTAGAAGGAAACATCCTCAGGTGGTGTAGATACTCAGTACTAGTATGCGGCATTTTGTTTCAAGGGAAGATGAGGGGTAACAGGCGCGGATCCAGAAATTTTTTCCAGGGGGGGTCCACCCCAGTCAAAAAATAAAATCCAATCCCGGAAATTTCTTGACAAGCAAAAAAAAAAACCAACTAAAACCTCGCCCAAAGGTCAAAAACCTATTTCGTGGGGGGGGGGGGGGGGGGGGGGGGTAGTGGTGACTTCTATTGCCTCAAATCTTTCAATTTTCATACCCATTTCACACATATTCGCGTTAACCAGGAGGGGTCAGCGTTTTCCAGGGGGGTCCATGGTAACTTTTTTCTTGTTTTAGTATATACATTTTTTAACCTGGTAAATTCCAGGGGGGGTCCTGACCCCCCCGACCCTTCCTCTAGATCCGCGCATGGGTAACAGTAAATACAAGTTTTACAATGAATATACAGCAAAGTCACATCCAGTCATACTTAGAAGGAAGCACCCTCAGGTAGTGTTGATTCGAATTTATTCAAATATTGGAGAAACCCCAGATTTTTTTTTTTTTTTTTTTTTTTTTTTTTTTTGCATTTTTGTATAGCATTGCTTTTGTTTTCAGGATTTGTACAAGGAAAAAAGGTATATTTTTGTAGTTTTCTTTAAAAAATAAATTTGAAAATTTAAAGAGCGAGTTTATTTTTTATGTCCTGCCTAAAGATGATCGTGACAATTTAAAAACGTACCAATTATTTTTAGAAGATGTCGTGGTTACTTTGAAACGTACTATAGTATACAGAAAGGATATCCGGTGTAACGACGAAAAGTGACCCCCGTAGAATATTGACCGGGGGTCATTTTTCTACGTAGAAATTTGACCCACTGATCAATATTCTACGTAGAAAAATGACCCACTTTTTCGTAGAAATTATGGCCTTGGGGTCGTTTTTCTCCGTGTGCATTGTCGAAAAATGACCCCATAGAATAATGACCCCTTGTCATTTTTTGATGCAAAACATTCGTTTTGGTAGGAATATTCTCGTTAGGCGAATGCTTACGGGTAATACCAAGCAGCCTTATGATATGATATGTTCATTTCTAAAAGAGTTAAACTTAAATAACGAAATCAAAGTTATACTATACCTTATAATAATAATACAAACTATTTTATCCCCATTAAAGGAAAACAATTAATATACATGTATAGAAATTTAAATGTTTTAAGGCTATTAGAGCAAAGATATGCGCATTCATGGATTTGTTTATTACATTTTATACAGTAAGTTTCCATAGTTGGCATTTAAGGAGGTTGAATCCTGCATCAAATTTATCAATTATATTTTTAAAATTCATACACACAGCTTTATTAAAAATCAAAACAAAAAGTGGGGGTAAATGCGCTTCTTTTGTCGCTACAGAGCATTTAATTTGACCTTTTTGCATTGTAAATATGTCGAACTCAAACCAATTTTGTAACGTTTTTCCTCCAATATTTTTTGTTCAAATAAATTATTGTAGCAAACACAGCGAGACAATGTTCTCGCGAAAATTTAATTCTCGCGTATAATAGCATTTATATAGAGCAATAACCACAATTCGTGAAAATTTTGTCTCGCTAATCAAGAGTCAATGACTTATCTCGCGAAAATAAGTTGTCGCAAAAATTAAGTGATCTACACTACTATGAGAGATATGAATTTTCGTATTTAAGGTGGCGAGTTTTGATTGGAGAGAGTAACGTGGTTGTAACTCCTAATAAATCCCTTTTAGCAATGAACATGTACATGTGCGTGTTTCTATGAGGCGCCGTTTTGGTTTTTACAGCCAAAAAGTGAAATCACCTGTTCGAATAGGAGATACCACCTATTTGAATAAGTGATATCACTCATTCCAATCGAATAGGTGATATCACCTTTTGGAAATGAATAGGTTATATTAACTATTTAAATAGGTCAGATCACCTATTCGTGCTGAATAGGTGATATCACTTATTCGAATAAGTGATATCATCTATTCGAATAAGTGATATCATCTTTTTGATTTGAATAAGTGATATCACCTGTTTGTATCTCTTACAACAATAAATAATGAATGCTCCCTAGACTACCTAGATTTTCAGCAGAAGGATAAAACGTACGCTGAACTAGGACCTGAGGTCCCCTGCTCATTTTACGACTATCGGGCCTGTTTACTCCGCTACAAAATGTAGTGCGTTGCATACGTAAAGTGAAAATAGAATAAATCGTAATACTGTGAAGCCTTTACAGTGTAAAACAAACAACTTTTTAAAAGGAATAACCATCTGATGGGTATTAGAAAAGATAGAGGGGGTGGAGGGTGGTGCTGAGCAACATTAACTGCAATTTTATACGATATATGATATATATAAGCGTTTAACATTTATGGATTACGTTAGGTGACCTGTGGTCTCCCCTATGATTTTATTCCATGTAAGGTTATAGTATCTATATAACACAGTGCCTAACCTCTGATCTTCTTACTAATAGTATGCGACTCAGAGTAAACGACGTCAAGTCTCTGAATTTGCAGATCTCTAACAAGTAGGGGGAGGAGGAAGATGTTTTCCCTTACCACCCCCTACCTCTTAATTTCGCTCGGACTTTTCACCGATCCTTCAACATAATGGAATAATTATCTGTTAAATTATTTAATGTCTCGTTCTTCTTCCTTATGAGATCATGATTAAATGGGCGACCTCATCACTTTAACATTTTTTAGTAAACTTCTGATTTTATTTATTTTACAAAGAAGATATACCCCCTGTATTTCGAAGTTTTGGGCTGCATCGAGTTCTCATCCCCTTTCCTTGGAATTAACACATCAAATTCATGAACTACATTAAAAAAAAAAGAAAGAAAATTTTAAAAATGCACCAATTGTTATTTCTTTTTGGGATACATATAGGCTACTGTATTTAAAGACAAGCAAGTTGACCAATCCTCCAAATTCCAATTACTAGTAATACATTTAGAGAACTCGGAGAAATTGTGCACTTTTTTCCAATTTTCAAAAAATTAGTGTCGCAACTGTTTTTTGGAGAGGATTTAAAAAATAACTCTACACATACCCTGATTTCAAATTATTTAAATTTATTTATTTAAATGATTTTAAACTACTTACAACTTTCAGCCACATCGTAACAATGTACAACATAAGATTACCTTTGTCTCATTCATATACTATAATTTGTGAAGTATGAAATCCTTATTGATGTACAATATAAGACCCGCTTGTTCCCATAATCTTTATGCTGATACCAGAGGTAACAAAAAGTTAATATGACCAGGTGTCATCTTCTGTTCTACATCATATGGGGATACAGAGGCCACCTTATATTGTACATCAGTAGGGGACCAGTGTGTCACATTATATAATACATCATTAGGTTGACCAGAAGTCACCTTATACTGTACATCAGAAGGGAACATCAGAAGGGGGACCAGAGGTCACCTTATACTCTACATCAGTAGGGGGACCAGAGGGCACCTTATACTGTTCATCAGTAGGGGGACCAGAGGGCACCTTTAATTCTACATATGTAGGGGGACCAGAAGACACCTTATATTGTACATCAGTAGGGGACAACAGTAAGGGGACCAGAGAACACCTTATATTGTACATCAGTAGGGGGACCAGAGGTCACCTTATATTGTACATCAATAGGGGGACCAGAGGTCATCTTATATTGTACATAAGTAGTCACGTTAAATTGTACATGAGTAAAAGGACCAGGGGTCACCTTATATTGTACATCAGCAGGGGGACCAGAGGTCACCTTAAATTGTACATCAGTAAGGAAACCAGAGGTCATCTTATATTGTACATCAGTAGGGGGACCAAAGGTCACCTTATATTGTACATCAGTAGGGGACCAGAGGACACCTTAAATTGTACATCAGTAGGGGGACCAGAGGACACCTTATATTGTACATCAGTAGGAGGACCAGAGGACACCTAATACTGTACATCAGTAAGGGGACCAGTGTGTCACCTTATATAAAACATCATTAGGTTGACCAGAAGTCACTGTACATCAGAAGGGGACATCAGAAGGGGGACCAGAGGTCACCTTATAGTGTACATCAGTAGGGGGACCAGAGGGTACCTTATACTGTACATCAGTAGGGGGACCAGAGGGTACCTTATACTGTACATCAGGGGGACCAGAGGGCATCTTTAATTCTACATATGTAGGGGGACCAGAAGACACCTTATATTGTACATCAGTAGGGGGACCAAAGGACACCTTATATTGCACTTTACATCAGAAGGTGAACAAGAGGTTATCTTATACTAGTACATGTATTATACATCAGTAGGGGGACCAGTGGTAATCTTGTATTGTACATCAGTAGTTGGACCATGAGTCACCTTAAATTGTACATCAGTAGGGAGACCAGGGGTCACCTTATAATGTACAGCAGTAGGGAGACTCGAGGTCACCTTATATTGTACATCATTTGGGGAACTAGAGGTCACCTTATATTGTACACCAGTTGGGTAACTAGAGGTCACCTTATATTGTACATCAGTTTGGGGACAGAGCCTTCATGTCAGTTTTAACGTTCTTCACTAGGTGGCTCAGAGGTTAACTAATATTGTACATCAATAGTTTGACTAAAGGTCACCTTATATTTTATTTCATTATGGAGACTAAAGATCACCTTTAAATTGTATAACAGAAAGGGGACCAGAGGTCACCTTATACTGTTTCAGACTAGACGTCAGATTATATTGTACATCATAAGGGGAAACAGAGGTCACCTTCTACATCATAAGGTGGTCAGAGGTCACTCTATGTTGTAGATCATTATGGGCACCTAAGGGCACTTTATATTTTACAACACAAGGGGGGCCAGATGTCACCTTATAATGTACATAAATAGGGACACCAGTGGTTCCCATTTTGTACATTTTTAAGGAAACCAGACGTAAAATATAATTTATATGAATGCGGACCCATCGTAATCAAGAGACATCTCAAAAGAACATAAGGATGGATCAGAGATTAGAGATAAAATGCATATTAACGGGATACCTTGCAAAGGTTCTTTTATAAGAACACGACAAGAGGCCTATGGGTCTTATAGATCATCTGAAGATCATGTAAAAACTTTAAACCGATTGAATTTGGTTTGCGCTTTGAATCAGTGGCCATGACATTCACAATTTTGAAAAAAAAAGTACCATTGCGCATTATAACTATGTACTAAACATACTTATTTTGGCTACATAATACCTATACAGAGCGTAGGGGAACAACAAAAGTGCATTTCAAATAATCACTAATAATTATCAATGATAAGTAGTGCCCTCTAACCATAAAAACCCTCATTTTGGGGTCATACATTTCACAATTTTTGAAAAGACACCCTTGTTCATAAAAAAAATTTGGTTTATACCAAAGAATAAATTTTAAAGCATTAATTCAATTACAGTATTTAATTAGAGCCCCCATCCCTCCATGGTACCATGAGCCAGGGACCTTGAAATTTATAATTATTTAATTATATTTATAATTATATCAGGTGATCTCTGGTCCCCGTAATGATGTACGATATAAGGTGACCTCTGGTCTTCGTAATGATATGTTATATAAAATTTACTGTGGTCCATCACTGATTACCTCTGGTCCTCCAATAATGTACAATGTAAGGTGACCTCTAGTTCCCATAATGATGTACAATTTTAGGTGAACTCTGGTCTCTGTAATGATGTACAATTCAAGGTTACCTCTGGTCACTATAATGATGTGCAATATAAGGTGACCTCTGATCCACGTTATGGTATACAAAATAAGGTGAACTCTTGTCCTTGAAATGACTATATAAGTTGACCTCTGGTCCCCATAATAATGTTTAATATAAGGTGACTTCTAGTCCCCGTATTGATGTTCAATAAAAGGTGACCTCTGGTCCCCATAATGATGTAATATATACGGTGACCACTGGTCCCCAGAATGATGTACAACTGGGGTGACTTCTGGTCCCCGTAATGATGTACAAAATAAGGTGACCTCTGGTCCCCGAAATGACTATTTAAGGTGACCTCTGGTACTTATAATAATGTTTGATACAAGGTGACCTCTAGTCTCCATATTGGTGTACAACATAAGGTGACCTTTAGTCCCCGTATTGGTGTACAATATAAGGTGACCTCTGGTCCCCATAATGATGTAAAATATAAGGGGACCCCTTGTATCGTAATGATGTACAATATAAAGTGACCTTTGGTCCCCAAAATGATATACAATATCAGACTTCAGATCCCCGTAATGGTGTACAATATAAGGTGACTTCTGGTCCCCATAATGACGTACAAAGTAAGGTGACCTCTGGTCCCGTAATGATGTACAATACGAGGTGACCTCTAGTCTCCATTATGATGTATAGCAAAAGGTTACCTCTGGTCCCGTAATGATGTACAATATGAGGTGACCTCTAGTCCCCATAATGATGTACAATTTTAGGTGACCTCCGGTCTTTGTAATGATGTACAATTCAAGGTGACCTCTGGTCCCCATAATGATTTGTAATATAAGGTGACCTCTGATCCACGTTATGGTATACAAGATAAAGTGACCTCTGGTCCCCGTAAATATGCACAATACATCAGGTGATCTCTGGTCCCTGCACTGATATACAATATAACGTGACCTCTGGCCTCTGTAATGATATGTTATAAAAAATTTATAGTGGTCCATCACTGATGACCTCTTGTCCCCCAATAATGTACAATATAACAATATAAGTTGACCTCTGGTCCCAATAATGATGTACAAAATAAGATGACCTCTGGTCCCCATAATGATGTACAAATTAAGGTGACCCATGGTCCCCAATGATGTACAATATAAGGTGACCTCTGGTCCCCCTTACTGATGTTAGATATAAGGTGACCTCTGGTCCCCCTTACTGATGAACAATATAAGGTAGCCTCTGGTCAACCTTTTGATGTATAATATAAGGTGACCCTTGGTCCCCCTGCTGATGTACAATATAAGGTGACCCTTGGTCCCCCTGCTGATGTACAATATAAGGTGACCTCTGGTCCTTCTGCAGATGTACAATATAAGATGACCTCTGGTCCTACTACTGATGTATATACAATATAAGGTGTCCTCTGGTCCCCTTATTGATGTTCAATATAAGGTGACCTCAGGTCCCTCTACTGATGTACAGTACAAAATTTGGTGACCACTAGTCTCCGTACTAATGAAAAATATCGGGTGACCTCTAGTCCCCGTACTGATGTACAATATAAGGTATCCTCTGGTCACCCTACTGATGTACAATATGAGGTGACCCCTGGTACAACTGCTGATCAATATGAAGTGACCTCTCATCCTCCTACTGATGTACAATATAAGATGACCTTTAGTCCCCTTTCTGGTATTAAATATAAGGTGTCCTCTGGTCCCGCTACAGGTGTACAGTACAATATTAGGTGACCACTAGTCCCCGTACAATCTAAGGTGAGCTCTTGTCATCTTTCTGATGTTAAATATAAGGTGACCTCTGGTCCCCCTACTGATGTATACAATATAAGGTGACCCTAGGTACCCCTGCTGATGTACATATGTGACCTCTGGTCATCCTTCTGATGTTTAATATAAGGTGACCTCTGGTCCCCCCTACTTATGTACAATATAAAGAGACCTCTGGTCCCCCGACTGATGTTAAATATAAGGTGAACTCTGTTCCTTCTACTGATGTACAATATAAGGTGACCTCTGGTCCCCCTACTGATGTACAATATCAGGTGTCCTCTGGTCCCCTACAGATGTATAGTATAAGGTGTCCTCTTGTCCCCTTATTGGTGTACAATATAAGGTGACCTCTGGACTCCCTTTACTGATGTACAGTACAATATTAGTTGACCACTAGTCCCCGTATTAATGTAAAATATCGGGTGACCTCTGGTCCCCGTACTGATGTACAATATAAGGTGTCCTCTGGTCCCCCTACTGATGTACAATATAGATGACCCCTGGTCCCCCTACCGATGTACAATATAAGGTGTCCTCTGGTCCCCCTACATAAGTATGTAGTATAAGGTGTCCTCTGGTCCCCCTATTGGTATACAAGAGAGGACCTCAGGTCCTTCTGCTGATGTACAATATAAGATGACCTCTGGTCCTACTACTAATGTAAAATATAAGGTGTCCTCTGGTCACGCTACAGATGTACAGTACAATATTAGGTGACCACTAGTCCCCGTACAATATAAAGTGACCTCTGGTCCTTCTGCTGATGTACAATATACGATGATTTCTGGTTCTACTACTGTTGTACAATATAAGGTGACCTCTGGTCTCTCTACTGATGTACAGTACAGTATTAGGTGACCACTAGTTCCCGTACTAATGTAAAATATCGGGTGACCTCTGGTCCCCGTACTGATGTACAATATAAGGTGTCCTCTCGTCACCCAACGGATGTACAATATAAGGTGACCTCTGCCCCCCTACTTATGTACAATATAAGGTGTCCTCTGGTCCCCCTAGATGTACATTGTATAGTATAAGGTGACCTCTGCCCCCCCCCCCCCTCTTACTGATGCACAATATAAGGTGCCCTCTGGTCTCCCTACTGATGTACAATATAAGGTGTCCTCTGGTCCCTCTACTGATGTACAGTACAATATTAGGTTACCTGTAGTCCCCCTACTGATGTACAATATAGGGTGACCTCTGGTCCCCCAAATGATGTACGATATAAGGTATCCCCAGTTCCCCCCTTTTATGTGCAATAAAAGATTACCTTTGGACCCCTATTGATTTCAAATGTAAGGTCACCTATGATCCCTCTGATGATGTACAATTTAAGGTGACCACTGGTCTTCCTAATGGTGTTAAATATAAGGTGGCCTCTGGTCCCCCTACTGATGAACAATGTAAGATGATCTTTGGTCCCCCTATTGATGTACAATATGAGGTTACCTCTGGTCACCCTTTAGTACTTTCACGTTTCTGCTAATATATATATTAGAAAGCTGAAATTTATAAAGTTATAAATATGATTATTTTGGAGTAAGACAAAGAAAATTGTCTATCATATAAAATTCAATTAATAGATAAGATGACCCGAGGTCTCCGTATTGAAATCGATGAATTTACTTTTGTGCCTTTAATGCCTGGAGAGTTCCTAGAATGTTTTATTACTACGCAAAATGACGAACTATTTGCGGGGGACCCCAGGTCCTAGTTGAGCGTACGTTTTATCCTTCTGCAGATTTTCACTGGAACTAAGAAAATTCGGACTGCTCAGTTATCAATTGTATTTTAGTTGAAGACTTCTTAAATACCTTATGGATCCCTTTAAAGTTGTATAGATTTTGTAAATTTTACCCAGCTGGGGTACAACAGAATGGTATAACACTGACTCTTTATAATTTTAAGGGGGCATTTTCTCTATAGAATATTTATCATGTGTTTTTCACGATTTTTCATTTTTCTTATTGTATTCATGATAGATAAGTGTAATAGATTAATTTGTGAGCAAAATCAAACTAGAACTTCTACTGGAGTGCTTAAAACTAAATGCGACGCTGTAATTCATTGTCTTCAAGAACGATGAGTTATAAAAGGAAAGTGAACGTAAATGAGATTTAAAGACCTAAAGCCTTGGGAACAGTTGTTATTTCATAAATAATTTGAATAGGTGATATCTCCTATTTGAATAAGTGATATCACTAGCTATTCAAAATGATACGGTGATATCATCTATTTGAATATTGAAGTAATGGCATGATTGACTAGGAGTTCATCTTTATTTGCAAATTTAGTGTTTAAGAAAATCTCAGAAGAAAGAGGGATGTTACAGCAGCCATTTGTCAGGTATCTGTGGGCTAAAATGTGTTGAAAAGGGTAGCTTTTTAGTAAATTTAAAGATATCTGTGAACGTTGAAATATTATTCATCTTCATCAAGATGTAAATTTTTGCCTGTTTTGGGTGAATATTTTTATATCATTATAAAAACGTTCTCTATGTGTATGGTATTTCTCGTATACAGTGAAAAAGTATTTGTTTTAAAGCAAAATACATACAGATATATGTAAGTATAAATTTAAGAGCTAAGAGAAATGAACTTATATGGGTAAATTACATTGCTTTTCTTGCTTCTATGCTCTCTTTTTGGATTAATAAAAAATTTCAAAAATAAATTCAAATGGTTAAAAGTGCTAATTTCGGGGGGCTTCCCTACAAGTTCATGGTTATCAGAAACATATCATACCATTTTCGGAACAAAACCTTTGAATGAGAGAAAAAAAACACCTAAAAATATAATGATAAATTTAGACTCCTCGGTGAATAAATATTCATTGGAATTCTGCAAGCCAAAAAAAATCTATACCAGATACATTGATTATGCTGCTTCTATTAAGATATGCAATCAAATATAAGTTGGAAAGGAGTACTGTACATAAAAAAATTTCCCCTCCTTATATTTGAAAGTATAAGAAAAATATATCAGGAGATACAGATATAAGGTTTTATAGTATAAAAATGTAGGGGGTCAGATTTCTATGGGGGTCATTTTTCAACGTGTGTGGAGTCGTAGAATTAGTGGTCTGGAATGGTTTTCTACGGTCGAAAAATGACCCTACTTGTCGTAGAATATTGACCCTGGGTCATTTTTCTACGTAGAAAAATGACCCCAAGGTCAATATTCTACAGGGGTCACTTTTCGTTGTTACACCGGCATGAAGTTGTATGTCAAGTTTCGTGAGGTGTCATAATAAGTATAATTTCTTATAATTTACTGTCGAATAGAGAATGTTACATATTTAATAGTTTATACTGACAATGCATAGATTGCATACAAAGTGGATGTAAGTTTTCACCTTTTCCCAACACAATGGTTTTATGGAGGGGGGGGGGGTTAAAGTTATTGATTTTGACTTCAGGTCATTAGCCTTCCTATTTAATACAGCTGAATTTCATTTCTGGAATTTAGAAAAAAAAATATTTACGACATTTTATAGTTTCCATTTCCGATATTTCAAAGTTTTAATCTCTGACATTCATCATATAGCACTTTCCCGACAACTGAAACTGAATTCAACTCTCCATATAAAAATGGAAGGGTAGAAATTGTATTATATGAAGATAATAAAATCGTTGCATCACCGATATATAATTTCTTGAACATTAAATTTTGTTGAAATATTTATATCCTGTTCAAAATTTATTTTTGTATTCAAAAGATGCGAAATTTAATTATAAAATTCGGCACGAAAGGAAAGTTTTTCCCTTGGCCTTCAAATCAACATTAAGATACCGTACATTGACAACGTGTTATCAATCGACAATATTTCGTGTCTTTCCTTGATGTCAGAAACTGAGACAATCTCTTGGAATTCGAAATAAAAGTTATCATACCAGTAGTCTGACACATTTGTTTTATATTCGGAAAATTTTCCCAGATGAAGACGTTAATGGTATCTA